>NW_022589738.1:6217345-6445118 GCF_004348235.1 Phoca vitulina | reverse complement strand
TTTTTTTTTTTTTTTTAAAGATTTTGTTTATTTATTTGAGACAGAGAGAATGAGAGAGAGAGAGCACGTGAGAGGGGGGAGGGTCAGAGGGAGAAGCAGGCTCCCTGCCGACCAGGGAGCCCGATGCGGGACTCGATCCAGGGACTCCAGGATCATGACCTGAGCCGAAGGCAGTCGCTTAACCAACTGAGCCACCCAGGCGCCCAATGTGATTCAACAGTCTTACTGAGTGAAATAAGTCAATCAGAGAAAGACATGTATCATATGACCTCACTGATATGAGGAATTCTTAATCTCAGGAAACAAACTGAGGGTTGCTGGAGTGCTGGGGGGTGGGAAGGATGGGGTGGCTGGGCGCTGTGAATTGTTTCCCCTTAATTTAAATTCAATTAGCCAACATAGAGTACATCATTAGTTTCAGATGTAGTGTTCAATGATACATCAGTTGCATATAATTTTCTATCATTCTCTATCCCATTCACCTTTCTTGTTTTCTTCACAATCATCACAGTATCTAAAGTTATCTTGCTTGTCTAGTTTTTCTTGTTGTTTGCTTTCCTCACTAGAACTTTTTTGACTCTAGAGACTTTGTTCATTGGCTTCACTAACGTGTAGCTAGTAACTAGGATGGTGCCTAGAACATGGTCGATGATAAATATTTGTGGAAATGATAAATGAATAGCAATGGTACAAATAGTAGGCCATTTTATTTGTCAATATGTGATTATAGATTAATGGTTAGGGTTTCATTTCTCCTGCTTGGGTAAGCCAATGACAAACGTGCCAGACAACTAATCAGGTCAGCCATGTGAGCAGATAGTATAAAAGGCATTTTGAACTTTTGGTGTGAGGTCTGGAAGGAGCCCAGAGATCAGTTCTGTATGGCCCATACTTCATTACAAATCTGGGTTTATGCCTTTTCTCAGCAAATCTGGCAGCCCTGGGTCCATGTGCTACAATGGCGCCCTCCTGCTAGTGCTGAACAGTGAGGGGGTGCCCGTGGTCCCCCATTTGTAGCGGTCCTCGTCATTCACACAATTTATCTGATTCTGGTTATAGACGCTGTTACTCCAGTCACATATGGAATCTGAATTTGCGAGCTCACCTAAAAACCTATCTATACTTCGCTCTACTGGATGAACCAGCCACATTTAAAACTATCATCATCATGTGTATGTGTGTACAAATTGCCTTGGGCATTTTCTGGGAAGTGACTATCAGTATCTCAAGGGAATCCATGATAGTGGTAAAGATGATTCTCAGACTAGATGATTGTAGAATTTCTATCCATTCTAGAAGTCTGTAATTCTGAGACTTCTGAGTGTCTCTTTTCTTCAGACTACATGGAGAGTATAATGGATCTATCCCTGGATGAGCAGATTATATACTGGGGTTTTAGTCCAGAGTCTGCCTCTCAGTAGCTGTGTTTCTTTAAGAAATCTCCAGAGAGACCAAGTAGGTTTATGGTAAGAGGTGGAATTAAACAGACCCTGAAAAAAAAAAAAAAAAAAAAAAAAGAAAGCAACATTGTGAAAGTCACAGGGAGAAATGAGACTTGTAAATAACTCTGATGTAAGTTGGTGACATAACTGTACTCCAAAGAAAGAGTTCAAAGAAAAAGTCATTGCAATCAGTTGGGTGACAGAAATAATGCCTGGACGTTATGACATTTGTAGTATATTTTAGAGAAGGGCCTTCATAGGCAGAAACAGGAAAGAATGGCATTCCAGGTAAAACAGCAGGGCAAAGCACCAATAAGAGAAGAAACAAGAGCAAGACCTATTCAAGGTATAGCAAATCCTCTAATTTGTTGATTAGATTTTGATCCAAAAATAGAGGTCCCCCCAAAAAATAGTAATATCAAGTGTATGAGGGGTCATGCTAGGAACTGAGGATGTCTCAATCAAAAGGCATACATTTAAAAATATAATTGGGGCACCTGGGTGGCTTATTCGGTTGAGAGTCCAACTCTTGATTATGATCTCAGGGTCCTGAGATGGAGCCCCATGTCAAGCTCCACCCTCAGCATGAAGTCTGCTTAAGACTCTCTCTTCCTCTCCCTCCCCCTCCCACTTTCTCTCTCTCTCAATAAATAAATAAATAAATCTTTAAAAATATAGTAGATTCTACCAAATTATTTTTTAAAAGATTTTATTTATTTGACAGAGAGAGAGAACACTGAAGCAGGGGGAGCAGCAGAGGGAGAGGGAGAAGCAGGCTTTCTGCTGAGCAGGGAGCCCAATGTGGGGCTTGATCCCAGGACCCCGGGATCATGACCTGAGCCGAAGGCAGTCGCTTAACCAACTGAGCCACCCAGGCGCCCCTCTACCAAGTTATTTCCAAAAATGATTGTAATGGTTCCTGTCCCCAACATCAAGTATCTATTTTTCAACCCTTGAAGATAACCTTGAATATATTTTGTAGCATACAACTCTCTCTTCTTCCTATAACCATAATTTATAAGTTATTCTCACCAATTCATTCACTAAATATTTATCAAATACTTTCTATGTGCCAAGACTCTGGTTGGTACTGGGAAACCAAATAAACTGTCTAGTTTCAAGGAACCTAAGGATAAAGGGAGAGATACACAGTTCCTCTAAAATCTAGACCTTTCTGTCTTCTGTGTCCCATAGAACTTGCAGTCATGAGAAATTTACTCTCTGTGGCAACTCAGTACAGGGAATATTTGCACTCAGAGGTGGAAAAGGGCAGAGAAGGCTTCTTGCATCTCACATTTTTCCTGAAGATAGTGAGATATTAATAAATCTGACAACTGAAAATTTCTGCCAAACACTGTGATAATACTAATTTCATTTCACTCATTATTGAGTAGAGCATGTCCCTTCTTTTCAATAGAAGGTATTTTAGGAGAAAATGTTTCTTTTACTTATTCCCTAACTGATCTTAGGTAAGTTATCTAATAATATCTGGGTATTGATATTTCCCCATATGTATCAAGGGGGTAAGAATAGTTACCTTGAGGAATTTTTGTAAGAATTAGGAAAAATAATGTGTAAAGTGAAAAAGCATAATAGAAGCACAAAATACAAATATGTTTTTGAAAATGTAGTATTATTCAGCTTTACTTCCAATAACATATATTTCCCTGTTGCAGATTGTTTTTTTGCAATCTCTGTTTTATTTGCCAATCACCAGCTTCCTGTGGACTACTTTCTGTGTGGCAAGCTAGTCAAATCCTTAAGAAATATATTGCATTAGCCTGCCAGAGTCTATTTTTATGTGTGTGAAAACCCTGGAATCTGAGTTAAACAAGATCCAGTGATCAGCATGAAATTCATCAAGCTGAAGCTTGTATTTTCTGTGGTTGTAGCTCTCTGAAATTTTAAAAAAGGAATTTGAAACTTTGTATATCTCAATTTCACTCAGTTAGGTATGTAACCTACAAATGTGTAAAAATAAACAAATTCCTAAAGAATCAATTTGAGGAATGATGAATCTTTTCCATTAAATTTCTCTAATGGAGATGATAGCCTGATTTCTGTAGAGAAATTAATGTAAGGCATAAACAGAACAAGCAATTTTGTGGTAACTAAACCAGCCCCCCCCAGCCCCATGCTGACAGGTAGGCCTCACACTGGTTGCAGGTGTAAGGATTAAGAGAGGAAAGAAGGGCGGGGTGCAGAATGCTCCATGAAATCAGAATAAACAGTGAATATAAAAACATTTCTAACTGAGAAAGGGGAATGAGAAAGAGAACAGTAAATCTTAAATCCATTATTAGTTTCACATTCTGTCCAAAAGATTAAGCATTCAGTGACCAGATTACTTGTTTAGTGTTGTGTCAGGGGAACCCAGAGAAAAATTAGAAATGATCCTTGCCTTCAAGCAACTTTCAGTGTAACTTGGGAGTCAGGACTAACCAAAATGAAGCAACAGGCTTGGAAATAAAACTGTATATGAAGTAGTAAATTTCACTTTATAGTGTATGAGTGCTATAGAAATCTATGAGAGAAACGAACCAGGGCGGCAATGGAAAACAGGAGATCAAACCAGAGGTAGGAGCTGAGCTGAAACTTAAAGGTGTTTAGAATGGGGTGAGATAAAAGCAGGGGGTTGGGGCTGGGGGTGGGGGAAGGATTCCTGGCTGCAAAAGAGAGGAGAAGATGTTTAGAGATGGGGAAGGAAGATAGATGGTCAGAGGCAAACATACAGGTTGAGTAAAAGAGGGCAATTGATTCAGCTTTTCATTTTGTATTTCTGTCTTATTTATGGACACCTATTTGGGCCTGTTGCTCTGGCTTTGATAAGCTAGGATTGACAGTGGGGTGCCGACCTCATGGCCCTAATTCTCAGTAGTTTTCTCCAGCTAAAAGTAGTAATAGCCATCCCTTATTGAGACCGTACTGCTTTTCAGGCACTGTGCAGAGCTTTCCTTTATTATGTCTCCTAATCATTGGAATACATTTGTGAGGGCAGGATGCAAAATAGTAAATGGGGAGTTTGTCTGATTCCCAAGTTCCAGATCCCCATCTTCATGCACTGACACTTAAGGACCTTGTTACATAATTTCAGTAAGTCAAGGAACTAGGTCGCTGAATAATAATGGGTCAAGTGCCATAATGTGAACATTTATTTTGTGAAGTATTACAGGGTATCACAGAAATTTGTATTTAATTAGATGAGTGGAAGAAGGCTGAATTCTCGAAGGTCATGGAAGACAAGCCCGTAGGGGTAGAATGGAATACAGAGGGAATAGTATGGAGCAACCTCCAGGGAGTAGACAGACTGAATGCAAATACCCCTCCTGTCTGGAGCTGTGTGAGCTCTGGAAGCTGTATCACCTCACCTGTCCTTGTCTGCATTGTGGTTGTGATTGTAGGACCCACAGAACTTTTATAACTAATGTAAGTATAATTCTAGGCCCTGCATACCTTCTTTTTGCATCCGACACTGCCCTGGTCCCTAAAAGCCCAAAGAGTTAAAAGGCGTAGCCAGTGCTCTGTAAGAGCTTGCAACTTAAGTGATAGAGCTGAGTCTCAGTTTAGGTTTCCTCAAAACAAAGCCTGATCCAACACCTTAATTGCTGGTAATTTATTTGAAAGCAAACTCAGGAACATGAGAGAGTTGCTAAAGTGAGACGAGGAAGGAGGAAAAGCTAATAAAGAGAACATTGTTGAGTTGATTACTGTTAACTGAACCTCAGCCCTGGCCAGGGACCCTCCGAGGAACCCTGTAGAATGCTCCTCAGTGATGTGCCTCTGAAGGATTTATTTTTCTTCCCCCTCCTCCTGTCAACTGAGAGTCATTTCCTGGGCGTTAACCCTTTTGCTTCCTCTTTCTTAAGCAGAAAACAAGAGCTGCAGCTGGAATTAGAGATGGATTGAGGGGATATGGTGGAAGACACAACCCTCTGCTATTCAAAATAAACATAAAAAAAGAATCAAAAGGCAGAAGATGAGGAAGTGGGAATAGAACACTTTCTGGAGGGCCTTGAAAGCTGGGCTAAAAGTGTGGAATGTGTATGTATCCACATTTTCTCCTGTTTCCTGAATCCTATGACTTGTTAAGAATGAGGTTACCTCTTTACTGTGAGTTGAAATTGTGAATTGTGAATTTCCTGCTCATGAGGACTGATTGGGTCCTGAAGATGGCTCCACATAACAAAGAATTTATTGTCTGATTTCAACCCAGTGAGCATCTGTGTGGTGGTACAGGGAGCATTACTTCCCACCAGATTCTCTCCCATACTGTCTTTGGGTCACTTACTCATTAATATAAAGTTGGGAAAATGTAGACTGGCCAGGGAGCAACACATGTTTAGATATATGCTTGATGCTATCCGTAGGAACAGTCTCTGCTTTTTTATGGATGCCTGGGAATGCTGTCAATGCTTTCCTCAGTTAGCTGGAAAATTAAATGATGAGTTAGTGATTGTCCTTGGCATATCCCTCTATCCATCTATAGATCTGTAGGTTTTTTCTTTTGTTTCCCAACTTGATCCACAAGAGATTACTATTCTATCTTTTTCTTCATGACCTTTTTAAACTAAATGAATAAGACATATAATATTGGAATCAGGTCAGCTTGCCCATAAGGTTATTTGACTATTGGAGTATTTTTGTCGGTCTCTTATAATCTTTGCATGCTTTTGGTTTTTAATGACTTCACTATCCTCAAAAGTCATATTCAACTATATGTTTTTTTTTTCCTTCTGACCTACTAGACATTCACATTTAGCTTTGTGCACTTTGTCTTTGTAGAGGCAAGTATGAATTAATGAAATTTATGATTTAATAAGAAAACAAGCATTGAAACTGCTGAAATATGATGTTCTCAGCTTTAGTTCTAGTATGAAAAGTCTAGGTTAATGTTTATGAAATATTTAAAAGCTTCCCTTTCTGATCAGGATTGAGTTTCTTGTCCTGCCAATGTAGTGAGATAATTCTTCTGTGGAACAAATGGACTTTTAATAATAGTTACTTAATATGAAAATGTTACTAAGATTTAATTTGTGCACTTAGTACTGCTTAAAAAAGGTATTCAATGGAAAACAGAGCCAATAGCCATAGAATATTAATAGGCTGTTGGACTTTTCTTTAGTTACTGCAACTGAATGATAGGTAGTGAGACCTTTAATATTTGCGGTAACAATTGCATTCTTCTTTTCCCTAGATTAAGCTTGCTGATTACATTGCATGAAGAAAAATTAATTAGTTTGCTCCAGTGGAGCAGTTAATGTAGCATGAGTGTAACCCATACCCAGTTTCCCTCTGTAACTGACTGATCTGCACTCCTTCTACCTTTAAATACACAACATTTTCTTGATCACTTCCCAACTTAGAAAAATGTTTAATTAACAGTTAATAGTACTTAGAAAGTATAGTGCTAAGAACAAAAATGTGTTATTAAATTCAAACCATAGTTATTTTTAGGGCTATTTAATTTTTTTTTTTAAAAGATTTTATTTATTTATTTGAGAGAGAGAATGAGAGAGAGAGAGAGCACATGAGAGGGGGGAGGGTCAGAGGGAGAAGCAGACTCCCTGCTGAGCAGGGAGCCCGATGCGGGACTCGATCCTGGGTCTCCAGGATCATGACCTGAGCCGAAGGCAGTCGCTTAACCAACTGAGCCACCCAGGCGCCCATGGGCTATTTAATTTTTTTATTTGAGTATATTTGACACAATGTTACATTAGTTTCAGGTGTACAACTTAGTGATTTACCAAGTTTTATACATTCTGCTCTGTTCACGAGTGTAGCTACCATCTGTCCCATTACATAGCTATTACAATACCACTGACTGTATTCCTTATGCTCTTTTTATTCCCCCTGTGACTTACTCATTCCGTAACTGTAGGGCTATTTAAATTTAACTAATATTTTATACTCAGCAATCAAAAGATTGCATATTTAAAAAAAATGTTTGTAATTAAGAATTAACTAGCAATATGCACATATCATTGTGTTGTAAGACATTTATTGCTCATCAAAGAACATATATTATTCTGGTAAGGTGCTGTGGGATTTAATTTGGGTAAGCATATTATCTGCCCTCTGGGAGCTTCCATCTATTAGAATTCAGGAGATATTCCAAAGAATCTGAACTGAAAAGATTCAGAATGCAGCTATGTGAATTAATGGAAACATTCATTTTTATTTTAAAAACAGTATGGGGGTGCCTGGGTGGCTCAGTTGGTTGAGTGACTGCCTTCGGCTCAGGTCATGATCCTGGAGTCCTGGGATCGAGTCCCACATCGGGCTACCCCCTCAGTGGGGAGTCTGCTTCTCCCTCTGACCCTTCTCTCTCTCCCTCTCTCATTCTGTCTCTCAAATAAATAAATAAAATCTTTAAAAAAAAGAAAAACAGTATGTATTCACTTTTATATCCTCCTTTAAAATAAAGTTTTACTCATGTTGCATTTAAAACTTTTTTTCTTCATCTTTAATGATCATTGTCTGAAGACAAAATTTTTAGAAGAAGGAATTACTCTCTAATGCAGCCCTTGATTTACCATACCTATTGGTAACTTAATAAAAGAAGACTTTCCCTACCTAGTTCCTTCTATCCTTTCAGAGCTTCCCTGCCTATTTGAACCTATAGGGTTCATTGCAAGTCAACATTTCCTGGTCAACACCAGCTAGATTTTGTTTTGGCCAAATATTATTGAACCCCAGAGAGACAAATATCTGGAAAAGACAGGCCTTATATAGTCATCCTGTAGAATGGAAAAACAGCAACCTTCAGTTTCTCATATCAAAATAATGAAATAATTTGATTACTCTTGTCAAAAATAATATGACAATGCACTTCCTGAGATACCTACATTGTATTCATATATACTTCTGAGAGGTCATTGTCACAGGAGAAGTTAGAAATTCATGGTCTAGTCCTAGACTTTTACAAAATTGCTGAGCAATTGTATGTTTCATACAATTTGCTAAACTTCTCTGAACTTTAGATTTCTCAACTTTAAAAGAAATGATATTGGCCAGATTTCCAAATTAGTTTGAACTTCATAATGTTCTTTTTCTATACATATCCCACTATTTTGTTTATCATACTAGCAAGACAAGTTTAAATTTAAACTTGTGGGTTAAACTGGGCAGAAGTTCCTGCAGGAAATACAAGGAGGACCTATACCCTAAAATGCCCTTGGCTTCAGGTAGATGCCAATAGTATTAGGCATTAGTAAAATGCTATGTGAATGCATGTTCTGTACAACTAAATGCTGGGGTATTGATAATTAGGTTTACTTACAGGTAAATATTCATTATCAGTGCAACAAATTATAATTGAGCTTTATTATTAAGCTATTCCAGCTAACTAGTATACAAAGAAAGAAGATATTGTCCTTATCCTCATGAGTAAAAGTAGATATATAGTCAATTCTTTATCAGTGTGATGAATAGGGAAAAACATACATGCTGTTGGACATCAAGAGTGCTTTTCAGGCAGGTCATGCATTGAACCAAGATTTGTACTATCAGAAGTTTTGAAGAGGTAGTGGAAACTTAGCTGACATTTAAAGGAGCTGATGAAAAGGATGTTTCAGGCAGAGAAAGCATAATGTACAGAGGCCTGAAGGTAAAAGAAAATATCATATTATTTTTGAGAAAACACTTAGGAGGAAGGATGCACAGAAGAAGCCATAATAGTAGTGGGAGCTATCTACACAATGATTTCATGGCTACTTAGGAGTCTTATGGGTGGTTATTTGTCTTCTAAATCTAATGCGTAGTTCCCGTAACTTCAAAGTAACAGTACACATGATACTACGTGTAAATTAGACACTCATTGACCTCCTATAATACAGATTTGCCTTGATGGTTTCTATATGTTTATATCTGCAGTGAGCTCTTTATTGAGCTTGTTGACCTAAATTAACAGCTCGTTCAGCAGAAAGGCAAGTTTGTGACTGGTTGTGAGGGTCCCATCAAATTCAAGATATTACTCTTTTACTGTGGGACCTACTTCTTTGGGAAAGTCTTTATTTCAGTTTGTGTAAGTTTCTGTAGGCTCTAGGATAGCAGGGGATAAGATGGTAAAATGTCATCTTTATGACAAAGTTGGCAGGAGAATTGATACTGTATTAACTTGCTGTGACAATGAGCTCTGTGTGTAGGAGAGAATACACATTCTTTAGCAGTAAGCCTAGAGTGCTGACTCTGAACTCTTGAGATACACTGCCTGGGTCTGACTCCTAGCTGTCCCGCTTAGAAGCTGTGTGACCTTGAGTAAGATACACTGTGCTTCAGTTTCTTCATTTGTAAACTGGCGATAATTGTATCCATCTGATAAAATTGTTTTGACGATTGGGGCGCCTGGGCGGCTCAGATGGTTAAGCATCTGCCTTCGGCTCAGGTCATGATCCCGGGGTCCTGGGATCGAGTCCCGCATCGGGCTCCCTGCTAGGCGGGGAGCCTGCTTCTCCCTCTGCTTCTGCCTCTCTCTATCTCTCTCTCTGACTCTCATGAATAAATAAAAAAAAAAAACATTTAAAAAAATTATTTTGACGATTGAATGAGTTTATATATGTAAAAGCATTCAGGACAGTGCCTACCTAGTAGATACTAAGTGCTTGGCAGCTCTTAACTCTTTTCATTATAATTAATAAGGGATCACAGGTTTTGTTTGGCTGAACAACTGATCAGTAGCTTGAATAACATTAGCAAAGGACTGATTTTCAGTTCTTCATGTGACACTAATCTGGGAGGGAAGATAAAATCAAGATAGACTAAACCACTGGGTCAAAACCCACAAAACAGAATTTAACAAGGCTTAGTATCCTCTTAATTGCTTTATTTTTTTAATGGCTTGTTATTTAATGTTATCCATATGTTCTACATTCTCGATGATGTAAACATGAGTAAGTCCTGGTTCCTCCTTTCTGGAACATACTCACATAGCAGAGTCAAGGACAGAAAGGGAAAATTAACATACCATATGACAAGTATTCTAAAAGTGCTAACTCAACAGAAATGATGTGCAATATAGTATAGTGTGGTGTAGTGTATTAGAGTGCAGTATAATATGATACTGGAGGAAGTAAAAGTTTCACTCTCCTTTATACTGGCCAAGGATCATCAAGAATCTATGTTTAGTTCCTGTGTCAGATTTTAAGAGAGGCATTGCCAGGCTGTAGAACACTCATAGCTGTGGGAAGAGAGTGAACACAGGCTTTGCTGGGGTTTGCTCTGTGCCAGGCTTAGGATGAAGAGAATGAGGGGAGGGTTTGTGGTGGCCAAACAGGAGAACTAGGTCAGTATAAAAATCAAATTTCTAAGGTAGGCTCAATGCAAAATGGGAATAGATCTGGAAGAAGTACCACTTGCATAAATGTTAAATGAGTACCTACTCTGGGCAAAGTGTTTTGTTGGGCCTTGGTGAATTTAATGAAGAAATCAGAAAAGGTTTGTATCTTAGTATTTACTCTCCTTTGAGGAATACCAGCAAAACTCAGATTGCTAATTAATAGTTTAATTTCAATTTTGATGCATAATACAAAGGCAAATGTAGGGTGCTGTAAACGCAGAAAATAGGGAGCATTATTCTCCTGGAGGAATAAGACAACAGGAGAGTCTTTTCTGTGGATGTGATATTTAAACAAAGATCTAAAGGATGAGTTTTGGTACTAGCTTGTTGTGTAGAGGGAGAAAGGGGATTCTTGAAGCGGGGGAATACAGGTGAGCATGTAAAGGTGTTTGAGGCAGAGAGAAGCCTGAACTTAAGGGAATGTGAGGAAAGAAGGTTTGGGTGATTGGGATGCCAACTGCCAGAGGAACAGTGGTGTGGGATTGGGGACGCTGAGGTCCATGGGGTTCGGAGCAAGTCATACTCAGTTTTGATCAACTGTGACAATAAAGAGAATCAAGACATGATTTAGTAAGCAGTATAGAAGAGAATGTTCTGTTCTGTATTTTAACTCTTATTAATATGAATACACTTAGCTGCATTCTAAATATTAAATGGTTTGCCATATATTTAAGAAGGCAGAGAGTACTGGTGAAAATTGAGGAGCTCTCAGAATTAGCCTGTTCATTCAGGAATGCCTCCATATATATTAATAGTACATTAGTTTCCCAAAGTTTCTCCTAAATGCTGTTGTCATAACAACTTTCTCCTCCTATTCTTTCTTTGCTCCCTTCCCCGTATCATATGAGCAAGCCTGTGCACTTCTCTGTGTTTCTAAAACCTCACACATGGAAGAAACATAGGTATTTGATTTATAGCACTCTATTATAAATTATCATATAAAATGTTCTTAAAGACCATATCAAGCTAGGTATTATGTATATTTCTTGATTTATTCCTAAAATAAGTAGATTTCTCTTCTTTCCCAATGTAAATCAGATTTTACTTCAATTCATACTAAAATATGAGAATTTTTCTCACTTTTCTGAGAATTACATTTTAATTTTTGTAATTAGTTAAATTTGTATTTTAATGAGAAGAAACTTGATCTTTCGCAAGGGTGAATAGAGATTCAAAATGACGGAAATGATAATATCTTCTTGGATCTAATGACATGTTACTTTTCATAGGGTCCATAATTAATATAAAATTAGCAATATACATGATTTTCCTCTAGTGGGAAAAAATTCATAACCATTTTTAATGTTGTAACTCACAACTAGATCAGTAAGCATTTATGAGTGTCTTCTATGTATGTAGAACTATACTAGTTTTCATGGGATAAAAATGAAAATTAAGGAAAGACCCCACCCCATCTTTTAATCTCACAGAAAGGCTCACAGTCATATTTAAAGAGATCAATGAACTGTATGTAAACACCTATGTCTTGATATAACAAATTATGATTTATTGATTCAAATAACAGTTACAATAGGTAATTCCTAATGTTAAATCTTTTTGGTATGGGTGGTACTAGACACAATTTTTTAAGTTAACTTTGTAAATTTGTCTTTATGATGAACCACAATATTCATAAATGCTCATTATTTAGTCAATAATGAGGGTTTTTTTGGCTGTTAATAGGTTGCCATTTCACTGTTATTTTATAGATAAAATAAATTTTTAGTTATTTTTGCTTTATTGTGTATCTTAGTTATTGCCGCCTTGGAGAGATTAAATCAAGTGGAAACCCAAGAGCTTCAGTTTAGCAAAGATCTTCAAATACTGTCCTAAAGGTGTTAAGAACTTGAAATATTGGCCATTTGCATTTAATTTCCTTCTATTCTCTTTCCATTTTCTTAAGAAAATGCTAATAAGAAATGTAATCTTTGCAGGCAGAAAGCAGGGGGAAAAACAGGATAATTTACAAACTGTTTAATAACCCTGTGAGCAATTGAGTGTTGACCATATAAATTCTGGATAATATCATTATTATACCCAGGTTGGCTGTTAAAAAGTCATAAAGGAAAGAAATCTTAGACATCTATTTTTTAGATAAGCAATGGAATAGAGAGCTCTTATCATTGCATACCATTTAGTTGGGGAGACAGAATTTTATTTAATTAAGTGACTCATTAGCTATATTGGATTCCTGCCAAATTATTTCATCATGGTTTGTCAAATGATAATTTCACAAGTGTCAGTGACAATCAAGATGTTGGACATTTATTTTCTCTTTTCCCATCTGCTGAGTCACAATTCTCAAAGGATGGATATTACGGTGGTTCAATCATACCGTAGACTGTCTCTTACATTTACTAATCAGCCCAGTTAATTTGAAAAAAAAAATCATGCCCATAGTACATAAAATAAGAAGCGTATTCCTTCCCTGCTTTGGCCTCTCATGTTTAGGTCCTTGAGGCATCTAGGACTAATGGGGCATTTGCTATGTAGGTCCCAAATGGGAGAAAAGTTTCTCTTAGTCACTTCATTACATCAGTCTAGTTAGCACCCATAGAGGGAGGAAGGAAGTACTCAGGTGTTGTGCTTCAGGCAAAGTAGCTAATCTGAGTGCTGTGAACAATTCTAAGGAAGTGACTTGATGCTTGGTCTTTGCAGTAACTGACTTAAAAGTCTTCTTGCATCACAGAATATGTACAGTTTGCTCACATGTATAAGCACTATTAGTTTAAGGGAGCAATTTTTAAATAAGAATTCAGCTGCCTATATTACACATCCACACCCATTGATACTCTGTTTTATTTATTTATTTTTCTATGTTTCCTTGTTTCTTTTTCATTTTTTTATTGAAGTATAATTAACATACACTGTAATTATTAGTTTCAGGTATACAATATAATAAAAAATTCTATACATTTCTCAGTGCTCATCTAGATAAGTGTACTCTTTGTCTCTTTTATCTATTCCACCCATTTCCCCACCCACTTCCCCCCTCACCACCAGTTTGTTCTCTGAATTTGTCTTTTTTTGGTTTGTCTCTTTTTCTTTGTTTGTTCATTTGTTTTGTTTTAAATTCCACATGTGAGTGAAATCATATATTTCTCTTTATCTGACTTATTTCACTTAGCAGTATACTCTCTAGATCCATCCATGTTTTTGCAAGTGGCAAGATTCTTTTTTTTTTTTTTTTAGTGGATAAGCTTTATATTTTGGTGTAGTCCCAATAATTTAATTTCTTTTCCTATACATAGTAATCTGTAGATGTATATGGTAACATGTACATATAGTATGTATATGGTAATATATACATATATGTGTAGATAGTATACATGTATATATATGTATATACATGTATACATATATATATACACACATACATACATACAACATCTTTATCCATTCATCTATCAGTGGACACTTGGGTTGCTTCTTTATCTTGGCTATTATAAATAATGCTGCTATAAACACAGGGGTGTATATATCTTTTCAAATTAGTATTTTCATTTCTTTGGGTAAATAACCAATAGTGGAATTACTGGATCGTATGGTTATTCCATTTTTAATTTTTTGAGGAACCTCCATACTGTTTTCCACAGTGGCTGCAGCAGTTTGCATTCCTACCAATAGTGCGTGAGACTTGTTGGCCATCTGTATGTCTTCTTTGGAAAAATGTCTATTCAGGTCCTCTGCCTATTTTATAGTGGGATTATTTGTGGGTTTTTTTGGTGTTGAGTTTTATAAGTTCTTCATGAATTTTGGATATTAACCCCTTATTGGATATATCATTTGCAAACATCTTCTCCTATTCAGTAGGTTGCCAATAGTTTAATTTTGCCTTTTTTTTTTTTCCCTTGCCAGAGGATACATATCTAGGAAAGTGTTTCTATGGCTGAGGCTGGTGTTAAGGAAATTACTGCCTATGATTCCTTCTAGGAATCTTATGGTTTTAGTCTCACATTTAGGTCTTTAATCCATTTTGAGTTTATTTTTGTGTGTGATATAAGAAAGTGGTCTAGTTTCATTCTTTTGCATGTAGCTGTCCAGTTTTCCTGACACCATTTGTTGAAGAGAGTATCTTTTCCCCATACTATATTCTTGCCTTGTTTGTTGTAGATTAATTGACCACAAAAGTTTGGGTTTATTTCTGGACTCTCTGTCCCATTGCTATTTGTGTCTATTTTTGTGCCAGTACCATATTGTTTTATTTACTATAGCTTTGTAGTATAGCTTGAAATCTGGGATTGTGATAATTCCAGCTTTGTTCTTCTTTTTCAGGAGTGCTTTGGTTATTTGGAGTCTTTTGTAGTTCCATACAAATTTTAGGATTATTTGTTTTAGTTCTGTAAAAAATGTTGGTATTTTGATAGAGATCGCATTAAATCTATAGATTGCTTTGGGTAGTATGGACATTATAACAATATCGGTTCTTCCAATCCATGAGCATGGAATTCCATTTGTGTCATCTTCAATTTCATTTATGTTAACAAGAGAAAGAATAAAAACCATATGATCATCTCAATAGATGCAGAAAAAGCATTTGACAAAGTACAGTGTCCATTCTTGAAAAAAAAAAAATCTCAACAAAGTAGGTTTAGAAGAAATATACTTCAACATAATAAAGGCCATATATGAAAAACTCACAGCTAACGTCATACCAAATGGTGAAAAAATGAGAGCTTTTCCTCTAAGATCAGGAACAAGAACAAGGATATCCACTCATCTCTTATTCAGTACAGTAGTGGAAATCCTAGCCACAACAAACAGACAAGAAAAAGAAAAAGGGCAATCCAGATTGGTAGGGAAGAATATACAGAAATTTTGTTGCATTTCTATGCACTAATAATGAAGTAGCAGGGAAATTAAGAAAACTATCCCATTTACAACTGCACCCTAAAGAATAGAATACCTAGGAATAAACTTAACCAAAGAGGTAAAAGACCTGTACTCTGAAAACTGATAGCCTGTTTTAAACCATGGGTTGGTAAGCTACTTGATTTACTTCATAACCATCCTTCATTGTTTGAGTCATCAGTCTTAATTTTTCTTAAATGATATATTTAAGGCATGGATTTACCTAACCCTAAGACTCTTTTCAACATGTATATTCTAAAGATGTATAGATATAATTGTTAAAATCACAACCATTGAACCTGGATTCAAACTCTGGCTGATTCTGGTGTTTTATGTAAATTTGTTAAACTCTGGTCCTCAGTGTGCTTAAATGTATAACAGGATTAATAACTCCAGTGTCAGAATTTTCCTTTAAGGATAAAAATGAAGCATGTTATATTTGCTATTGTGCTTGGCACATAATAAATTCCCAACAAATAGTAGCTTTTTCTAGTATTAAAAGCTCTTCAAAGCTTAAATGCAGCTGTATGCTTTTGTGTCACCTAAACAGTCACCTTCTCTATTTTTTTTCTGGGCCAGTGTTGTCCTCTCAGACTTTAGCCTGCATTAGAATTATCTGGAGAGATGGTTAAAACAGATTCCTAGGCCTCACCCTCAGAGATTTTGATTTAGTAGGTCTGGGAAGTGAGGTCAAGATTCTGCCTTTCCAACAAGCTCACAGATAAGGCTGATGCTTCTTGTTCTCCAACCATAGTTGGATAGCTCTGCCCTAGCAGTGGTAGAAAATTGGCTAATTGTGAGAATCTCTTGGGAAGCTTCTAAAAATATACAAATTTTCCAAATATACAGAATAAAAATTTGAGGAGACTTAAAAAAAATCCAATTGAAAACTACTGCCTAGATCAGTGATTCTCAAACATTGGTGTGCATCAGAACCATGTGGAGAGCTTGTTAAAACATGGATTACTGGGTCCGACCCCCAGAGTTATCGATCAGCAAGGTTTGGGAATGGACCTAAGATTCTGTATTTCTAACAAGTTCCCTGGTGATGCTGATGCTGATCTGAACCCACAGTTTGGGAAACAGCCTGCCTTTGACTGCTACTTCTTACCTCATTTTTGAATCAAGGATCTGTTTGAGATTTTGCTGGGTATTGTAGATCTTCTTTAAAAAAAAAAAAAAAGAACAACATAGTTTGCATACATTTTCCAGTTTTCATGTATACCCTGAAGCCCATCCATGATTTTTATATGGAATCTTATTGTCTTTAGGTAGAACCTTGGAGTAACATAGCCCAGGTTAGGAATGCAACCCTGTGGAGCTATTTGAAACTGTGTCTAAACATATCCATATTTTTTTACCCAAAAGACTTTTTATCCCATTACCAATGTACCAGACCAAATCATGTTAGCTGTATAAAGATAAATAATTTTAAATCTAAGAATTAAGATTGATTTTCACCATTTGTTAGAATACAATTTGTAGATTCGGTGAAAATAGTAGGTAATTCCAAAAATATTTTTAAGTAATAATTTTAAGGTTTTGTAAATTTGTGTTTGTGTTGTCTACTGGTTGTCTCTTATTTTACACTCTTTGAAGTTAGCTCTGTGTTGTTTCTTTCTCCTGGAGGCAAACTGTTTTTCTTAATAAAATTAATAGGCTACAGAATTATATATCCTATTAACTTAAACAGAAAACAGCCTTGAAAAGTTTAGACTATATTACTTAGATTATATGATTATATTATTTATATAGATCATGATCATAGTGAGAGATTGCTTTGTAAATAACTACATTATTACTTTATTTTTTTTTTTTTTTTTTTTTATAAAGATTTTATTTATTTACTTGACAGAGAAAGACACAGCGAGAGAGGGAACACAAACGGGGAGTGGGAGAGGGAGAAGCAGGCTTCCCGCCGAGCAGGAAGCCTGATGCGGGACTCGATCCAGGGACTCCAGGATCATGACCTGAGCCGAAGGCAGTCGCTTAACCAACTGAGCCACCCAGGCGCCCTACATTATTACTTTAAACACTTTTGAAATTATGAATATATTGAGAAAAGTTCTTTTTTTAAATAGGAATAAAAAAGCACTGCCTCACTTGGGCCAATAATAGAAACAGCAGTATATTCACATGCTTTTATCTCTGAAAGCACATTTGTGGCTTATAGCCAAGAATCCACTTCATTGAAGGGAGCATTTGACAGGCGGTATTGAAGTTGTAAACACTTTGAACTCATTACAGTGTCTCACCATAGGAACTGCACTGTCATTGAGGACTCCCTGTCTGCAAAACCATCTTTTTGACAATTATTTTTACCTTTGCCTGTACATATTTCTTTGTACTTTAAGGCATTTCAAAAGACAAGAGAAAGATGGAAGCTAAGGTGGCTATAGGTATTTCCTGAGTTCTATGAGTGCTATGTTGATACAGAGTGAGATCAGAAACTTAGATATATATGTTTCAACTTAAAATGTTGGTTGATCATCATGACAATAGTTTTATAAAGAATTTTCATGAGGGTGAACGTTTGAAGTTACAAAAATAATTGTAGGGTTACTCATTCATGGGCTGAACAAACGTTTTTTCTTCTAACTTTTTCTTTCTTGCCAACTACATTTTAGACCAAAGATGACTGAGATTGCTACCTCTAATACATTATGAAACAAAGCTAATGAAGAGTGATTGTTAACCTACACTAGACTTCATTGAAATTCACATACATACAGGGCTCATGCAGGTACCATCACTGCATGAAACAGCCAAGTGTAAGGTTGTGTTCACATGGATCTGGAAAACTTGACCCATGGTCACACATGGCACATCTCTATTACTTCCCTGCACTTAATGAGCCAGTGATCTGGATGGGAATCTATTCTAAATTCTGACATGTTTTAGGAAGAAAAATAACCATTTGGAGACTGGTAATGTTAGCCCAGATAAGAGATTATTATATCCTAAAGTAGGGTAGTGACATGGTGGATGGAGAAGATTGAGTGGGTTGGAGAGGATTGATAGATGGGACTTAATGAATGATTTGATATGACTGAGTAGGTAGGTGAAGAATGCTAGGATGATTTCTATGCTAACATTCTAGGCAAGTGAATAGGAAGCCCAGTTGGAATAAAGTTTGGGGAGGAGGTAGAGGGAATGAGTTCAGTCGATAGGTCTCATTTAATATGGGTGTGATAAAATGTCTACTTGGCCATTGTGTATATGAATATGAAGCTTAGAAGGGAGATTTTGGTTGATAAATACACAGAGAGTAGATAATCTTTAGCATATTTAGCAGTTGAACCCATGGAAGAATATGTCTGAGAAGATGATGTGAAAATCATACAGCCCCAGGGAGACCAAGAAGGAGAGGACACAGAGGTAGGGGGTTGATCATGAAATGAGTACTTAAGTAGTAAATGCCACCAAAAAATTGACTAAGACGTTGATTAGAATCATTTATGGGATTCAGCATGTTGGAAGTTTTGGTGATATTCCAAAGAGCAACTTTAGCAAAATAGGGAAAAATTGTGAGAATAGATTGTCCTTTCTAGAAGATAGTTGCTGAAAAGATTAAGAAATGGGTTGTAGATAGAGGAGAACTGAATAGCTCTGAGACATTTCTAAGCTTGCAGAGAGGGTTTAAAGATGGAGATGTGGGCCTTAAATCAATTTGGTGTGTTTATGAAGGCAGGATGAATTGTCTATCTTACCACTCCCTGCCCTGTGCCTAGCGGGTGCCTGGCACATATTTTATTGCCCTGTATATACCACGCATGGTGTGAGGCACTGGAGGAAACACAGTGCCTATCCTCACCGAACAAGCTGGAGTAGAGAGACTCACTACTCACTAAATACTTTATTCAGTTGTGATTGGTATTACCAAAGAGAAGTACAAGGTACTATGACAGCTTATCATAGATGCAAGCTGTCTTCATCTTGGGAGAACATGGAGAGCTTTGCAGAGGAAGTAATGTCCAGTGTGTCATTTCCCTTCATTACTGAGGTCAAAATGGAACTCTTCCATTCTTCACTCACTAAACGTATTCAGCAGAATCTTTTAAAACTCTGTGCTTTCCTCTCATGGACACATCTTGCATTCAGGAGAATTGGAGCCTGCAATTCCTAGTTCAGGGCCAACAACATTCTAACCCTAGGGGGTAGACTTTTAACCAGAAAGGATAAAAATAAGGGCCGCTTCTAGATTTTGGCTTAACTATCAGTGTCATTAATAATAATAATAAAATAATAGTTTAAATTTATACCTCTGTGATTTTTGGATTACTTCATGCTCATGGTTCACTTGGGAGATAATGCTGGGAAAGATGACTTGGAGAGTGAGGAAGCGAGACAAGGAAGGGAAGGGAAGCCAGTAAAGAGGGTGTTTCAAGAGTTACTATGGTGGGCACCTGGGGCTCAGTTCCATTGGGGAATTGTGGGAAATAGTGTGGGACACAGACCTCAGAATTATCTTATGAAGAGATGGGGAAGCTGGGGGATTTATACATCCATTTTTGCTGGTCATTGGTTGAGGGATCCTGGTAGAGGGCATGCATTCAATTGTTGGCATTTATGGTCTGTCATATGCAGTCAGGAAGAATGGACTCCAGTGAGCAAAGAGATGTAGGCGCTGGCAGGTGGAAGCTGGATTAGCATGCCCTGGAACGCAGAAGACTGAAGGAAGACAGACAGGGTACCATTAGCACTGTTTGACTCTCTGTTTTGCCATTTACTAGCAGTGGGACCTCGTGTGATTGACTTATCCTCTCTGAGCCTCAGGTTCTTCATCTGTAAAATGGGGATGATAATATTATCTGCATCATGGGATTATAATGATAATGAAATGAATTATTAAATTTATCCGGTTTACAGATGAGAAAATGGAAGCTCAGAAAAGACTACTTATCTAGTATCACATGTGTGGGAAGCAGCCACAGCCACTCCTCAGAGCTTTGATTCTCTCCCCCAGCTTACTTCTCTTATGTCCACTGCTCACTGTCTTTCTTGCTGGCGTCCTTATAAGTTAGTCCCCACTTTAATAGTGTTTGGGTGTAATTCTTGAAGCACTTTTCCCATTTACTCTCTTCCTTAACCCATGGGATTGTCCTGACAACCTTCTCAGCTGGGTGTGAGAATATTTCCACACCCTTTCCAATATTTCAGACTGTGATCTTGCCCACTGATTAAATTATATTATTACCACCAAGTCTTCTCTTTCCTACCAGCTATTCTCCTTATCTATGAGATGTCTTGACCAATAATATTTGCATTTTCTCCATAATATTGACACTGGTGCCTGATCACTTGTCCTACTCCTTGTTTTAATGGAATCTTTAGGCTTTTCTGACCTATGCTAATTCTGTTGGTGTTCACATTCTGAAGGGCACAAAGAATCTTTAGTAAAATATAGTTGACCCTTGAACAATACAGGGTTAGGGCTGTTGACCCCCCTCATGCAGTTGATAATCTGTGCATAACTTTTGACTTCCACAAAACTTAATTGCTAAAAGCTTCCTGTTGATTGGAAGCCTTATTCATAACTTGGACAGTCGATTAACACATATTTTATATATGTATTATATACTGTATCTTATAATAAAGTAAGCTAGATAAAAGAAAATGTTATTAAGGAAGTCATGGGGAAGAGAAAATACATTTATGTACTGCATTTATATAAAGAAATATGTGTGTAGGTAGACACAGTTCAAACCTGTGTTGTTCGAGGGTCAAATGTATTGACTCTCTCTTAGAACTGAATAAATAGATTATTCTTTCTCCTGAAAAAAACTAAAAGACAGATAGTTTGATTGTGTCATAATTGTGGTACGATGTAAGCCAGAAGAGTAGCAAAAGTACTGGAATGGAGAGTTCTATCTGTTACTAAAAGGGGGTAGGTGGTAGCCAGACAACTGGGTCATCATGCTGGTCTGAGAGCGGCCAGGCACAGTAGGCTTAGCTAGAGAATCACAGACAAGGGCATTGAACAGATCATTGCTTGGGGCTGAGTCAGATCAAGAGAGGGGTCACTTGACATGGAATGCAAGTTCTAAAAATATGGTAACATAGAATTGAAGGGGCTTCACCATGGGCTTGACACGTATATTTTGAAAGTTCTGGGCTAGTCATTTTTTAAGAAGTTTTACTGAGATATAATTCACATACCATACAATTCACCTATTTAAAGTGTATAATTCATTGTTGTTAGTACATTCGCAGGACTATGCAACCAAATCTTTTGTGGGTGTTATACCTATTGGAGCTATAATAAATGCATCAACTCTCTCTCATGCACATTTGTACAAATATAAAAGGGTTTGCATACAGTTTCAGAGGATTAATGGGCCCCTCTAAAACCCGTTATTTCACCCAGTATTACTATGGTTTTAGCCAAACTTTACCTATATTGAAGGCCATTCTTTCTGGTTTTATAATTTAGCAAACATGTAAAGTGGTTGATAATACTATAGATTCATGGTAATCAACTTGGGTGATGATATCCCATTAAAGAAAACAATATATATAATAAGTCTGGCTCCCATTATTTCAGGATTTATTATTTAGAAGAGGGAAAAAAAGGCTTTGGTATCTTTGGAGTGGATGACAAGGATTTGAAAAAAAATACATTGAGATTTTTGAAACTCTGGAGGCCAATTGTAGATATTTAGATACTACATTTATCATTGCATAAAGACTTATTTTGACCTAGAAACGTCAATGCTGTTGCCCTTATAAAGAATCATGATTCTTTATTGAATCATTTTATTTTAAAAAATGAAATAAAGACAGTAGCAATATTTGCACAGTGAATTGTAACAAGTAATCAATTTTTTCTTAGTTAATTAAAATTATTACCAATTCTACTGTTACACTAGGACATTGAGCATAAAGCACCACTCTCTTTCTCAGCACATACAAGAATTATTTTTTAAATATTCTATTTATTTATTTATTTGACATAGAGAACAGGAGAGCACAACCAGGGGGAGCGGCAGGCAGAGGGAGAGGGAGAAGCAGGCTCCCTACTGTGTAGAGAGCCCAATACGGGGCTCCATACCAGGACCCTGGGATCATGACCTGAGCTGAAGGCAGATGCTTAACTGATTGAGCCACCCAGGCGCCCACAAGAATTACTTTTTAAGGGCTATCAAATATACTTATGTGTCTCTGCACGCACATGTACACATACACAAGTACCCATGCAGATGCTCCTACAAACAACCCTCACACAACAGCATCATCTACCAAAAAAGCCCAAGTTTTAGAATCAGACAGAACTTAGTTTGAATCTCAGAGCATCTATTTACTCACTGTGTGATGTAAGGCATGCTATATAAACACTTGGGAATTCATTGCTAACCTTGGGATCCTAAGTTTTACCAGCAAGACGATGAGAAGGGTAAGAAATAATGTGTGATTATAACTTAAAACACTGTCCTAGACATGGTAAGAGATGAAGAGGTAGTGAATGCACACACACAATTGTCTAGGTAGAAAGCCTACTAAGATTTTATCCCCTGGAGAAAATGAGATTTGAGGCAAACACTGAAATGCCATAGACTTTATGCTTTCCTGTTATTTGGTTCTTTGAATAATTATATAATACCCTGCTATAATAATAATAACAAAAATAATAGTAGACTAAATAAGAAAGTAGACATTCCCCTCAAATCCCTACTCCCAGAAAGAAATATTGTTAATGTTTGGTAATAATGTTATTTCTCTCTTGTATATTCATGTAAAGATGTATCTCTTTTTTCTGACTTTTGAGATATATTGATTCTTCTGTCTTTCACAGATATCTTAAATCTCTCCCTTTTAGTAAGCCCCTTCTCTTTTAACATAAAGCCAATCCCTTCTTGGTACCATCTTCCCAGCCCGAGGCAAGTCAGGATAGGCTCGGTTATGTGTTTATAACAAAAGTCTTGATATTCTAGGGACTGAAAACAGCAGACTGTTTTCTTGCCAAGCTTCATGTCATTGTGGGTTGGTAGGACTTTCAGTTCATTGTGGTCTCTGCAAAGACTCAGATTGATGGAGAGGTCATCTCAACACAAGCTTTGAGAGACCATGTGATAGTTCATAAAACTTCTGGTTAGAAAGCGGCACATGTCACTTGTGTTGACATTTCATTTGATGCTTTCAAGAGTTACAATGAAATAGTGGAACTTCAGGGAACAGACTTAGTGATGACCAGATCCTTTAATGCAGGGGTTCTCAACCTTGAGCATGCATCAGAATAACCTAGATGTTGGTTAAAACATAGAATGTTGGGCCACATGCCCAGAGTTTCTAATCCTATAGGTCTAAAGCAGGACCAGGTAAGTTGCCTTTTTAGCAAATTCCCGGTGATGTCGATGCTTTTGGTCTGGGGACCACACTATGAGAACTACTGCCCTAATTAAAAGCACTTCTCATACCATTCCCCAGTTTAAATACTTCAACAGTGTCACTTAAGATGTCCATGATCACATATCAATCACATATTTCACATTTTTCCAAATTTATCTGAATATTTATCTCAATCTCCAACCTTCAGTTTATTTATCATTTCCTGAAATATCTCTAGCTTTCTCTTCCCCTGGCCTAGTTTAATTAATGTATCCTCCAAAGAGATCTTTTCTGAATTGTTTTAGCTTGAAATATTCCCTGTGCCTTTTCCAAAGTAGCTCATACCTTTCCACTGGAAGTGATCACATGCTGTGTATTCTGGAAATCTCATCCCATCTTGATAGGCTGCTTTAAGGCACCATCTTTCTTACAGCAGTTTACACAAAGTGAGTGTTGAACCACTTAAGATTTTTTTTTCTTCGTTTCTGATTCTGGCCTATTCAGGTAAGCAGAAACTCAGCCGTGAGACGAAGTTCAAATCAGCCCCCTTGTCTTAGAAGCTGTATGAGTGATAGCACAAGCACAGGTCCTGGAACTAGACTGCCTGGTTCAAAGCCAATTTAGCCACTTCTTAGCTGTGTTAAATTTGTGCAAATGTCTTAATATCCCTCTGGCTCCTTTTCCTCATTGAGAAAATGAAAGTGACAATTATATTAATGCCATAGGGCTCTTATGAGGGCTAAATGAATTGGTTGGTTTGAAATATTTAGAGCACGGTCTGTGAAGTTGTGAGCACCCAATTACTGTTGACCATTATTATTGTCGAATATCCCAAATGTGTCCTCTGTACAAAATTTGCCTATTACTTATTGCCCCGTAATCCCTGGAAAGCTGACTTCTCCCTCATTCCTTCTATCAAAACTGTCTTCTCAACAGTCACTAATTAAATTATAATTGAACTTCAGGGTAATTTTACACCCCTCCTTGTGAGAGATTTGCCTCTATCAATTTGGGACAGCTTATCTCTCTGACATTACTTCTGTCTCTGTCTCTGTCTCTATCTTCATCTCTATTTCTATCCACATCTCTTCCTATATCTGATCTAATATCTACTTCTGTATCATAGTTCTTATCTGCTCTGCTGACTGCCCTTCCTTATGTTACAGTGGATGTTTTCCAAATCCTCTCTTATCCTCTGTATGTTCTCTTGTCTGTGGAAGCTTCCATTCTCTTAGTTTCACTTCCATGCCATTGACATTCAAATCAACATTACCAGTTCTCTCTCTCACCAGCAGTATAAGAAAAGAAACTTTGTCAGTTTGCCAAAATAGCTAGTATTTAATGTGAACTTATTATGTGCCAGACACTTTACCTGCAATTTCTTATTTAGGCCTTATAACCACTTTAAGGGCTAGACACTGTTACTCCACGTGTACTGTATAGAAGCAAACTCTTGAGGAAAGAGAAAAGACTTTTCCCATATCATACAGATAACCAGTAGGAAGTGGAGACTGGATTTGGATCCAGGAGTGTTTGACTTCAGAGCCCAAATACTTTATTACTGCTATTTTAGAATATCTGCATAGATTCTTTCCCTTCATAAATGAGGAATGATTTTAAGAGCAGGAACGATTGTCTGAGATAAAGTCCATCACCCCAAATCAAGCTCATGTTTATTCTTTTGTTAAAAAAGATTTTATTTATTTATTTATTTATTATTTATTTGAGAGAGAGTGAGAGAGAAAGAGAGAGAGCACGAGCATGGGGGAGCGACAGAGGGAGAGGCAGAAGCAGACTCCCTGCTTAGCAGGGAGCCTGATGTGGGACTCAGTCCCAGGACCCTGGGATCATGACCTGAGCCAAAGGCAGATGCTTAACTAACTGAGCGGCCCAGGTGCCCAAGCTCATGTTTATTCTTGTATCAGTGACATTATTAGATACCCAGAAGACGAAGTTCAAACTTCTGAATTGTTTGAAAGCCTTTTATGATCTTGGCTTAATCAGATTTCTCAGTTCTGCCCACATTTTACTTGAGCTCAAATAAAATTGACTTAATATTAATTTCTGAAAAGTCTCCAGGGTTTCACTTCTCTAGGCCCAATTTAAGCAGTATCAACTCCATATGATACCTGTACTGACTTTCCTACCTAATGCTTTAATTTTCCTAAAGTTTTTGTTATATCAGATGTCTGATCAAATATTTTGACTTCTGATTTTCCTACTGCTGGACCTCATTCCTACTCTTTTTCTACTTATGGCTGAAAATTTTCTCTTTGTTCCATATTCAAACCTATTCAATATATTTCTCCCAAACTGTTACTGAAGCACTAGTTTAATCATGTGGCTTCTCTTTTCAAAAATATATAGGGGTGCTCCCTTACCTATATTAAAAATTCCAAATTAGTTACAAATATATTTCATTGTCTTTCTAGCCTCTATCCTTTCTTCTAGGCTTATCTATTACTACTCTCAAGCATTATTCACAGGCAGGCTTCTTACCATTTCACATATACAGGTATCTTTACAAATGTTTTAAAAACTTAAATTGAGATATAATTGATATATAACATATTAGTTTTAGGTGTACAATGTAATGATTCAATATTTGTATATACTGCAAAGTGAACACTGCAGTAAGTCTAGTTAACATCCATCACCTCACATAGTTGTGTGTGTGTGTGTGTGTGTGTGATGAGAACTAATTGTCAAATGCAATTCAACCTTTCTCTTGTTGTCTGGGAAACCCTTCTTCTATCCTACAACTCTCTAAAACTTGATCCTTTTCAAGTACTCCATCTTTTCCATGAAACCTCAAAATACTTTTGGGGCCTACTTTGATTTTCTCTGATACATTTTAACTCTCATGGATTGAATCAGGTATTTGCACATTTGTTTCAAGCCTCTTGAAATTTTAACATGTGTACCTGATGACTGAGGTTTCCCAAAGCCAAATACATGATTTAACCAGCTACACTTTCAGTCAGAATGTTAAGTGTGGGGCCAGAGCAGAGGCTGTGCTATACATATTTTTGTTTTGCCATTGTGCCCAGAAAATTGTTTACTATATAGTAGGTGCTATGATGAATGTTTAAAAAATGTTGGTTGGCTTGCTAAAATGACTTGCTTATGCTAGATAGAAAATTTAAGTGAATGGCACACTTAATTACTGAAGAGAGAACCATAAAATATAGTTTTCTGAGCTCCTTAAAATGAAAAGTACTTTGTGAGCGATAACCACAAAGACATAACTCTTTCTCTTAATAATTATGATCCTCTATTAAACTTGAAATATTTCTTTTTAGCAGGAACTCAAAGAAAGGGTGTTTGCTGAGATGATGTTTGAAACTAGTGGAAATGTTAAAGGTGGATCTTTTTTTTTTTTTTTTTTTGAGGGATTATGATAAGAGATAAAACGATACCATAATGTTCTTGGAGAATCATTCAGCAGGCAAAGCTATCACAAATCAGTTTTTGAAATGAGATGGAATGTAAATATATAGACAAGTGAGCCAAAATACTCAACATGAAATGGTCCTGAATTTAAAGTGCTAGAGTCATGCTTGAACTTGTGCCAGAAGACTTAAGTATTTGACACATCTAGTTTCCCCTATAATAGTGCTTGCTACAAAGTACTGAGATTACCTGCTTACACGTGTGTCTCTTTTGCTACAATCTAAGCTCCATAAAGAAATTATCCATTGAGCCTTTTGTTCCCAGTTGTGTCCTAGCACTTACTTCAGTGCCTGGAAAATGGCAGGCATTCAGTAAGTATTTCTTGAGTGAACGAATAAGTGAAAGCATTTCAGTTTGGAAAAAGTCAAAGTGGACTATCAAAGTATTTAGGTAATTATGGTCAAGGTCAGGCTTTCTGCAATTTAAGAACTGGAGAAAGGGAAGGGAGATGAAAAATGATGAAAGAAAGCTAAGAAAGCTAAGGAGAATAAACAGTTTCAACAATTTCATTTTTATCCTTGAAGTTTCCCTGAATTCATCTCTATAGAGTTCTTTATTCCATCTACTTCACAGATTATTTTAAAGAGGAGTAAATGAAATAACGTATTTGGAAATAAGAGACAATGCATAGTTCAAGCCAATATATCGAGCAGTGCAGAACACCTAGTGCGATGACAGGTATCAATGCATTCTCTCTCTCTCTCCTTTTTTTTTTTTTTTTTTAATGCATTCTCTTGCTGAATCCCTCTGCCAATCTCAAGTGTTCCGGAAGCAGATCCTGTCTTATACTAGTCAGGTCTAATTATTGAAAGTGATACTACCTGTAAGTTCCCTCTTACAATGAACAAGCGTTTGTATCTTTGTAACATTCACACTTTGATATTACTTATATTTAGAGGAACCACGATTGCCTTCCACTATTCCAAGAGGTCATTATGTTTCCACTATCTCATTGTAAGAACCGGAGAAAGGGAAGGGAGATTTAAAAATGATGAAATCAAGCCAAGAATGCTAAGAAGAATAAACACTTTCAACAGGAAGTTCTCACTTAAGCCAAGAGGTTTAAGAAAAAATTCTGACAGATGAACAGGAAAATTCTTATTTTCCACGCATTATATATTTTCAGAAATGACTGCTTTGCTGATTGGCTAATTGTCACTTAATAGCATAACTATCACAGTCTGTCATAGACCAAGGTGAAATATATGATAAGACAAATTTTGTTGCTAACGTGATTTAGCTCACTTTAGAATATTAACATGACATTTACGTGGTCTACTGTTCTCTCAGTTCAAATAAATCAGCTCTGTATTAAAAGCAATCATGGATTAAATGACTTTAACCTGCTATGGGGAAACTGATGCTGTTAAACTTCCCCCAAGCAAACTACAAAGATTGCTGGGACTCTGTTTATGAAAAGACATTTAACAGTATTTTATTACATTTTGTCCATGTAACAACAGTGGCTTGTATTTGTTTTTAATCGATACTTCACTTACTTATCTTATACATGTAATAACTATTTGCTTCCCCAAATGGCCCTCTGGTGTGTCTGGCAAGCTTCCTAACAAGAAATTTGAAAGCAGTTTTACATTAAGACTCACATTGCTGCATTTTCATATTCCTAAACAGGTTTTAATATAAGCAGCAGAAAAGCAGTCTATGTCATAGGCTATTTGTCAGTCTCCAATGAAGGGTAAACATTTATCAGCTTCAGTAACAATCACTGCCTAACTGAGGACTGTCATTTTTTGAAAATATTGATTGATAGAGGCCTCTCCTTAGAAATATAAAATGCATGCAATTTATACACAGCTGAGAAATACAAGCTCATTATTTCTTCCTCACAGGCAATAATGCCCTTTATAAAGTATGGAGATTTCATTACAGAAAACGTTATTTACATTGAAAACACAAGTATGGTCAGAGTCCTATGTAATGCATTTTCTAAAACTTTGTTTTGCAGTACTCTAATTTGGCCAGTAAAAGTGAATTGGAATCTACTTAAAAAGTTAATATGTATACATGTGGGTATATATATATATATATATATATATATATATATATATATATATTACGCTACATATAATATTTTATATATAGTAGAAATCTGTAAAGTGTTCAAGAGAAAAATCAATACACACTTGAATTTTAACATAATTCTTATTTCTGCTATGAAGGTTAATATGTGTCCTAAATTAGAGGAGGTGTTTGCACGTATTGTCCTATGAAACAGTGATTTTAAAAAAATGCACCATGGGAAAATCAAGTATTTTATGACTCACTGATGGGGACCAATCACGTCAAGGCAGGCAGACGCCTGACATAAAATGAAAAAA
The DNA here is from genome assembly GCF_004348235.1 of Phoca vitulina. Lineage (NCBI taxonomy): Eukaryota > Metazoa > Chordata > Mammalia > Carnivora > Phocidae > Phoca > Phoca vitulina. The sequence continues at coordinate 6,415,374 of NW_022589738.1, read as the reverse complement.
AATTAAGGTGATTATAGAGGTGTAAACAGGACTCTAGTAAATAATTTGCTAAGTGGTCCTGTTAATTGCTTGAACATAAATCAGAATTTAGAGTTGGAAGTTGTTCTGCTCTGCTACTTACAAGCTCAGTGGTGTTGGCAAGCCATTCTCATATTCTAAGTCTCACTGAATTCATCTCTATATAGTTCTTATTTTACCGACTTACACAGGTTTTTTTTTTTTTTTTTTTTTAAAGAGGAGTCAATGGAATAATGTATTTGGAAATAAGAGACAATACATAGTTCAAGCCAATGTATGGAGCAGTGCAGAACACCTTCTCTAGTGCAGATGGCAGATATGGAAACATTCTCTTGCTGAATCCCTCCACCAATCTGCAGTGTTCCCGAAACAGATCCTGTCTTATAGTAGTCAAGTAGAATTATCAAAAGTGATATTGCCTGTAAGTTCTTTCTTATGTTGATCAAGTATCTTTATCTTTGTAACATTCACACTTTGTTTTTACCTATATTTAGAGGTATCATGATTCTCTTCCACAATTCAAAAAGGCCATTATGTCTCTACTCTTTCCAAGATGAACATATAAAACCTTGCTCCCATGGCTGGCTTTTGGTACCATCATGGTAATCATTACCTCCCTAAGATTTAAGGCTAAGAGTAGAATTGCAGTGGCCTGATTCCCGAATATTTTCTGAATCCATGCATTTCTTATAACTGTTTTTTCCAATGTTAATTCCAAAATTTGTTATCTATGAAGTTTTCTCTTTTTGGTTTCAATATTTCAGTTAAGACATTCATAGCAAAATTTTATTATAGACAGCAAGAGCTATTCTTTCTAGGAGGGTAACCTCTTTCATTGTAATAGCTGCATTTTTATGCCTCAACATCCTAAGTCTTTGACAAGATATATTTGGTTGAAGCCGTCTACATGACAGTCATGTGACTGTCAACTAGATATCACTTGACAGTGAAACAGTCCATTTTTCATCACTTTTTGTGTACGGCGTTGTGCCACCTGTGTTTTTAAAAGAATGTATTCTAGTACAGATTCAATACTGTGCTATATGAACTTATTATGTGAACATAGTATGTGAATTTATTATGAGAGACATTGACAAGCTACACTGTATGACATTTTCTTATCTATCACACTAAGGGTCTGATCAAAAAAGAAAATGACTTTGTTCCCTGGTTGATTTGATAATCCCACAGTGTCATAGATAGTTTCTAGCATGTCATTCATTCCATATAAATGTCAGACTGCATAGATTCTTTCACTGCAGTAGATGTGTAGCATATATATGGGGCAAAAATACATGAGGATATCTTAAAAAGGTTAATTTGGAACAAGAGATCACATTTCTTATGAGAATAAGATCACATTCTTATAGGACTTTCAAGTCTAATCTATTGGAATTCCTAGCGCAAGTGTGCACATGAATGACTTCAACAGAACAGGGGAAACTTTCCTGTTAACTACCTTTGCAGAAATGGCTAAGAACAAAGTTTAGAGTGTAAACCAAGGATTAAAATTGTATTATTTATTTGATTTGTGTCACATAGATGCAACACAGCAACAAACTATTTTTTAAGCGCCATCTCTTTGGCATTGTACTTTATGCTCTAGCATCTGTAGACTGTGCTGAAGTTTATTTGATGTTTACTAGAGATTTTTGATCTTCAAAATAGGATTCTGATTTTGATAGCTTTCTTTTCTACAACTACTTGAAGATGCTAAAGATCATGCTAGTCAACATAAGTTAAAATGTATTTTCATCTGAATGACATTGTTAACTTACGCTTTTATGATTAGAAAAAGAACTTGAATGATTACGGATGGAGGCTATAAGAAGAGATTACTGTTTTAATTCACCATCATAAATCCCCAGAATAAGCTGATAATATGACCCAACGTTATTAATTTGTGCTTTAGATCTTGAGACTTATTTAATGACTATATGGAGATGATATTTTAAATGTCTTGGGATATGTGAGCTCCATAGTTCAGCTGTATAATTTGATCAGTGTTTGTTCATTTTATGGGGTGTAATATATTTCACATTGGCTTGATTTATTGTTTCAGAGTAAAATTCAATTTAACATGTTTTCTTGCTAACTGAATTGTAAATGAATTATGTTAACAACTCCCCTGGGAAAAGGCCTAGACAAAATACATATGGTCAATAACCATTTTGTGTGAAATAATCATATTAAAAAGCATACTTTAGTGGACTTCTCTAGACGTGCATATTTCTTCATAAATCAACTTTATGGAAAGGATAAGAACTGAACAGAAAAGTATTTGAAACATTTCAGCTCCAATGGCCTTGTAAATTAGGTTCACTTTACCCACTCTGTTAACCTCATTTAGTTTCTGCAGAAAAAAATCTCTAATTTGAAGTATATAATTATTGTTATTCTTTTAAATAGCAAAATTCTTAATTGTAAATTTACAGTTTTTAATTTGATCAGTTTTTCTAAGGGACTTCTTTAAGAAGTAAAATTTTGCATCTTTTTAAGCTCTGCATGTCAAGTATTAAATCTAATTCTTTTCATTTCAAATATAGTAATATATACTAACACTCTTATATCTAAAATAAATCTGATCCAGATATGTAAATCCAGTTTTTAAAAATGTTATATCATTTCTATATACTAGTGTTGACAGTTGTAAAAAATATTTTCTCCCAGGGTGCCTGGGTGGCTCAGTCGGTTAAGCGGTTAAGCGTCCGGCTCTAGGTTTCGGCTCAGATCATGATCTCAGGGTCGTGAGATGGAGCCCTGTGTCTGGCTCCATGCTCAGCGTCAAGTCTGCTTGAAGGTTCTCTCCCTCTGCCCCTCCCCCCACATGCGGGTGAATGCACGTCCTCTCTCTCTTTCCAAAATAAATAAATAAATAAAATCTTAACAAAACACATTTTCTCTGCCTGTCTATTCATCACCCATGTTTTGAGATAGTGAATTCAGGACCCAAATAAGTAGTTTGTAGAAGGGCACACAAAAATTTGTATGTGAGCTAACTATGTGAATCAGATGACATTCCCACATAGATGAAATTGCTGATTTAGATGTGGGCTAAGAAACAAATAACAGAGAATGTAAGTAATTCAAATTATCTGACAGAAGAGCTGGATGTCTGCCTGTGACCATTTAAAAAAAGCTTTTTCACAAGTATTTAATGAGTGTGAATTGAGTCAGGCTTGGTATTAAACACTAAAAATACATTGTCTTCTAAGTTCGTATTGTTCCCCCCAATCCTAAAAAAAAGAATAGAAAAAGTAATAATAAAGGAACTGAGTAGATACACATTCTTTCTTTTAAAAATTATTTAATTTAAATTCAATTAATTAACATATAATGCGTTATGGGTTTCAGAGGTACAGGCATGTGATTCATCAGTCTTATATAACACCCAGTGCTCATTACATTACATGCGCTCCTTAATGTCCATCACCCAGTTACCCCATCCCTCCACCCCCCTAGATACACACTCTTATGTAAGTTTTTATTTGACTCATAAAATATGCGTGAAGACTGTTGACTAGTTTAGACATAAAAAGTCCAAGTAATGCTAATGTCTCTATTTTCTTGTTTTAATACTTTCCTTAGAAATGATCATACATGGGTATTTTATTTACTTAATATATTTAATTTGTCACTTTTTAATATTAAAAGCACTTAAATCTGTAACAGCTTAGAAAAATCTATTCTATATAGCCTAACACATTAGTATTAACTTATGTTATGTGCACTCTAAGCGCTATGAGGTCGGGGGCTAGGTCTGTCTTGTCGAGCATTTATCTTCAGCAAACAACACCAGAGCTTGGCATTCAGTAGGTTCCAATCCATTCTGGATGAATTACCTGTGAGAGAAACATTGATTTGATAATCATAATGTAATTAAGTCACTATTTTCTTAAAATATTTTTAAAAAAAGAATCTCCGGTTCCTTAAAAATAGTTTTTTAATGCCTCCACTTTGTGTGTGTGTGTGGGGGGGGGTGGAGGGGGATGTGGATGTTTGAGAGAGAGAGAGAGAGAGTGTGTGTGTGTGTGTGTGTGTGTGTGAAGTTGAATTTCAAGGTAGTATATGTTAGAATCCACCTGGCTGTAACAATTCAGAGGTTGGAAGATGTCATTTTGTACTGAGCTATGACGGTATTCGGAAAAACAGTTGCACAGCACCTGAACATTGACTGATTGATAGCATTTATTCAGTTAAATAAATGAAAAGAAATAGAACCAGGCATTGCTGGCAGTTTGAAAATAGCTTAAATGAAAGCACCAAAGTAAGTCCATGTATATTATGTTCAAAGCATAATGTGCATCTGTACAAAATCCAAAAGATTAATTTCTGCCAAAATAAAATTTGGTGTTTCCATCATGACACTTTAATATTTGGAGGAAAATACATATTTCCATAATTAATTTAAACTTTGTAACACTTTGGTTTCTTTTTTCTCTCATTTCATGTAGTACAAAGACCCATAGTTATAGAGTTACTTGACTGATTTCTTGGCAACGTATGTACTCTTTACTGAAAATTTCATCTACTTCATTCTTCATCATACAACACCCATACAGAGAACCAATTTTATAACAAGAAATGGAAAAAGAATCTCAAAGCTTAGGGGTAATTTGCATTTGATTCATTTAAACCCCTAGAAGCTGAGTTCTGTCAAGATTATCTGAATCTTTGCGGCATTTTGTATTTCAAGCTATTTTTTTCACTCATACATGTGCCATCTTATTTTACTTTAATTATTTTTAAATTCATGAGAATATGTAGATGCAAACAGAGATAATGAGTGTGGATATCATTTCAGGGTCCTTGTTATGATAATCATGGCAGGAAGCACAGGGATTCACCTTATTTCCTCCTATGTCTAGTTATAGTTAGGGATTCTGAATCAGCTTATTTCCTGCTTTCTCCAATTGAGTGACTATTTATATACATAAATGAATCAAACTGTTATTTTATCATGGATATAGCCTCCTCCCCCCTCTAAAGATACATCAGCTAAAGATTAATTTTGTTTAAATTAAGCTGTTTAAACATGGAAGTTTCTTGACTGTTTACACTTTAGTTTAAATTAGAATATGAACATTTTTAGCTAGAGAAAATTTTTGCTAAATGTGAAATTCCTTTCATGTTTGCCATATATTTTAAAGAGAAATAAGACATAGCTTTTAAAGGGATGAAATTCAGAGCTTTAACATGATACATATGTGTGAAATAACACTCATATTAGTGATATTCAAAACAGAGTGCAAAATAGTGAACAAGTAACATTTAATCTTTGTTCTTCCTTTTATTAAAGAAGGTCAGGAAAGCATACTAGTCAATCCTCCCAGTAAAAAAAAAAGAAAGAAATACTGTATCTAAAATCATTTGCTAAAGTTCATTACCAAGTCCTGAGAAAAGTTCCTAAGAATCCAGAAATAGAAGTAAACTTTCTTTATCTTGATATGCAGGAAGACTTCTCAGTAAAATAATAAACAATTCAAGGATATTCCTCATTGGTATTATTGCTCAGTATTGTTCAAGAGGACCTAGCAGATGTTATATGACAAGAAAAAAAGAAATTTGAGATATGTATATTGGAAAAGATGGGATAAATATCATCATTTAAAAATAATATGATTTTCGGGGCGCCTGGGTGGCTCAGTTGGTTAAGCGACTGCCTTCGGCTCAGGTCATGATCCTGGAGTCCCTGGATCGAGTCCCGCATCGGGCTCCCTGCTCGGCAGGGAGTCTGCTTCTCCCTCTGACCCTCCCCCCTCTCATGTGCTTGCTCTCTCTCATTCTCTCTCCTCAAATAAATAAATAAAAAATCTTTAAAAAAAAAAAAATAAAAAAATAAAAATAATATGATTTTCCCCTTTTTAAAAGCATATTAAGAATTAGAAAGTGTAAAGAAATAGTATAATCCTATTTAGAATAACTACAAAGTCTACAGATTTCTTAGAAGTAAATTACATAGGAGAGTGTAAGGATTGTTTGGAGAAAGTTTAAATTTTGAATTTTAAGTATGTAAATAAAGACATGAGGAAAGGAAGAGATGTATATTATGAGAATGCTAGTTTTCTCTAAGATAATCTGTACTTTCAAAACCATGTCAATCAAGATATAGTGGTATACGCACACGCACATACATAATCTGTGTGTGTGTATGCACGTATATAAATCTACCTATCTTTTATTTTAGAAGGTATAACAGAATCCCAGCAAGAAATAGAATTCACTGCAGGTAGCTGAAATGAAGAGAATTTCATAAAAAGATTACTTAGCGAAGTATGATATATTAACAAATAGGTGAAAATGAATCACCCAGAGAGGAACAAGAGTAAGAAGCAGTTCCTATCCCTAGGGCTTAGGGGAAAAGGGGAACAAAAGAATGAATGGAGGTTAATGGGGTCTAGTGAGAGCTGCACTACTGGAGGAAGACCCACATATTGGAAAATATAGTTGTTGGAAGGAGTCAGCTACTACAAGATGTAGCACTGAAGCAGAGAAGTTATGGAGGAAAGTTTCCCCAGCTTTCTCTTTCCCTGTTTTTGAATCTCCAGTTGGTTCTTTCCATTGGCTTACTGCAGCTGGAATCCAGCCAGCAAATGATCCCAGGAGATACATTGTGAAAGGACCAGCCATCTAGGGAAAAAAACACAGAAGGACAGAAATGTGTAGGGGTGAATATACTAAAAGTAATCACACAAAATGGAAGGGAGATGTAGTTGTACAGATAACTCTAAAATTAGTTTAAATGTAAATGCATGATAATTGTCAGGAAATTATTTTTAAATAGGTAACTTGCTTTAGTAAATCTTATACTGACACACTGTGGCATGATGTAGAGAAATACTTTAATGATATAAAATGGATATTTTGGCAAAAGTTCTTTTATTTAGGTAAAATTATTATTTTATGGTATCTTTTCATTAACCATACTGAAAGGGTAGGTTAGCTAGTAAATTAATATGCAATCTTTGACATTGTTTGGAAAGAAAAATCTAATGAGAACCCAGTTCCACAACAAAGAGTAAAATAATTTTCAGGTAATAATAACTTAATGTGAATAGGTAAACCTTTAAAAATATGTACTAAAATGTAGAATATTTTAATAATATGAAGTTAACATAAAACCCAGACACTGTAAAATAAAAGATTTACAGATTTAACAACACAGAAATTAAAACATTTTCTGTGGTGAAAGACACCACTAAAAAGTAACAAAACATATGACAGACTGGGGAGTCATACTGATAGTAAAGAATAACTTGACTGTGATAAAACTCTTAAAATGAATATGAACAAATATATTGTAACAATGTTTGTAAAGTGGCTAAATATGATCTGTACATCCACTTGAGAAAATTACAAATAACCCAATCAAAACAAAAATAAGCTCAACACTGCCTATATTTAAAGAAATACGAAGTACAATATCCTGTGGTGATGAGGGTTCGTGGAAATAGGCCCTGTTTTTCCTTCGGTGGAAGAACTACTTGGAAAAATTTGTGTAGGAAATTTGGAGTTATCTTTCAAAATACGGATTGTTACATATTTTTGATCCTCAGATGTCACATTTAGGATTTAGAGCTGTAAGAATGCCTGCACAGGGCGCCTGGGTGGCTCAGTTGGTTGGGCGACTGCCTTCGGCTCAGGTCATGATCCTGGAGACCCAGGATCGAGTCCCGCATCGGGCTCCCTGCTCAGCAGGGAGTCTGCTTCTCCCTCTGACCCTCCCCCCTCTCATGTGCTCTCTCTCTCTCAAATAAATAAGTAAAATCTTTAAAAAAAAAAAAAAAAAAAGAATGCCTGCACATGTCTAAGACACATATATGAGGATGCTAATCGCGGCATTTTTTACAGCAGTTGCAGTATTATTCCATACTGTGGAACACAAGGCAGGTATAGTTCTACCACTGGACTGTAGGCTCCATAAAATCAGAATCCAGATTTGTTTGTTTTTGATTTAACTTTTGCTCGCTATTATAACTCTACTGCCTAGCATAAGCCTTACCGTATGATAGGTGCCCAGCAAGCAATTGCAAAAAAATAAATGGATGGATGAATGCAAGCATTATAAAAACTAATTCTTAAAGTTCAAATTGTATGTATGTATGTGTATATGCATTTTAAAGCTGCATTTTGCTGAAAACTTACTTTTTCGTAGACATTTTTCTAAGTACTTACATTTATCTTTTAAAAAAAAATCTTAGGGACGCCTGGGTGGCTCAGTTGGTTAAGCGACTGCCTTCGGCTCAGGTCATGATCCTGGAGTCCTGGGATCGAGTCCCGCATCGGGCTCCCTGCTGAGCAGGGAGTCTGCTTCTCCCTCTGACCCTCCCCTCTCTCATGTGCACGCTCTCTCTCAAATAAATAAAATCTTTAAAAAAAAATCTTTTAAAAGCGTTAGTCCCATTTCATAGGTGAGGGCATGAAGACATGAAGAAATTCAGTTCATTATCCAAAATTATGTAAAGCCTATGAGTTCTAGAAGAAGGCTTTGGATTTATACACCTGGACATATCTTGTGAAGCTGTGTAGGAAAGTAGATATATATATGTACTTATACAGAAAGTTTGTATCCAGTTTGATCTCATTAGATAGATTAATAAATAAATGGATGCCTAAATGGACTGATGGTAGATGGACAGATGAATGGTTGAATAGACAGCATTGCTTTTACTGAGAAGTATTATCTCTAGCTAATGGGACTGGCGTGGTGTAGAGCTGTGGGGTACTTTCACTGTTCACTTTATATACTCCTGTACTATTTTAATCTTCCACTACAATAAGCTTGTATTGCTTTTGTAATAAAAATGTTTAAAAGTGAGAGATAAAATCCAAACTAATAAAAGAAAAAATAGGGAGAGCTAAAAGATTAAGTCTTGGAGCCAAGATCACTAATCTGAACTGTTTCTTCTGAGGGAGAGATTTCTTTTCAAGAGATAGGTTTCCTATCATGATGAGAGTGGAATTGGGACCCATTTGGCCAGTCTAAGATCAGAGCCTGAATAGGGTCTAAAGTTTTGGGTAGTGAGACAGGCTTTGCAAGATAGAGTAAATGAGCTAGTTATACCAAGCCCTGAGGCTCACAGCTATAGGAGAGACATGTTAGTAGAGTTTAACCTGCAGGAAAGCTATTTGAGAGAAGCTGAAATTTGAAAATCAAGAAGAACCAGAAGCTGTGATAAGAAAGGTAGCTATGTCATATTTTGCATATCAGTTTTAACCCTTGTCCAGCCATTGAAAGAGAGAGAGAAGAAATTTTAAAATTGCAAATGGGTAAAATGAACATCCAACTATTTAAATAGAAATCAGAAGCTATGCCTTGACTTGTCTCTACCCATTTTTGGTGTTACTAATCTCTATCCAAAAGGGATTGCTTTTTAAATAACACACACACACACACACACACACACACACACAGTAGTTATGTAAGTGACCATATTGTTTTTTAGGTGTGTGTGTATATATCTATCTGTCTGTCTATCTATCATGTTAATTTTTCTTTGTTTCTTAACTGAATCTCTTATTTTAATATCTCAGTTTAAGGAACTGCTCTTAAAATTGTAATGATTTAGTAGGATCCTACCTATGACTGTATCATAGTTTTAGTGAGATGGCAAGGCTTTCATTTGCTTAACTCTTCCAACCTACTGGGGATTCAAACACAGTACTAAATTACTGAGAACTGTGCTTCATCCAAGTTTTAAGGGGTTATCTTTTACTATCCTGGGTCGGAGAGTACTTGAACAAATTTTTCTGTAAATATTAATGATTTTTGAACATCTATTCTATGTAAAGCCCTGTGCTTTTTTGTGGAGTCTGTATCAAAGCTTAGAAACAATGAATAAAACATTAGTTTTCCTGTGCCTTGAGTATTAGCTTGAGTATTTTCAGTCTGAATTAAAAATGTACTAACTTTGTCATCATCACTAATAGGCTTCCTGATTAACCTGCTAATGCTCTCTAATTTAGAAATGAATGCTTCTTTCCCTACTACTTAAAAAAAAAAAAATGTGATGCGTTTCCTAGAGCAGGAGATGTTATGCAAATCAAGTCTCATTTTTGAGAATGTGATCAGTAATTTAAGAAAAACTTTTGTGATACAATAGGAAGCTGAGGCTCAGTCTGTTTAAGCTGTCCCAAATGAGAGAACTAGGATGTGAACTCAGGAGTCTTTTTTTTTTTTTCTCCTTTATTGGGACTATCAATTATTAGATGACCTTATACAATATTCTTAACTCATAAGAGAATGTTGAATGGTCATTGAGAAAACATAATAAAATCCCTAGTACATAATAGATGCTCAATGAAAAGTAATTAAATATCAAACTGAATCTCTTTAATGTAATTTTGGTGGGAGATAAATACTGCCTGATCCTCTCTGTTTTAATGCTCTTTTCCTCTCCAACCAGTTCTCAATTTTCAACATGAGTCTTATTCTGTGTTCACTTCACTGAAGTGAAACTTGATAACTTGATTACCTGCAGCCATAATTATCTGTTCATTCATTCATTTACTAATTTAACAAATACTGAGTACCTACTATTTGTCAGTAAGTGATAAAACCATTTCGAGAAAGTTCCTGCCCTTGTAATACTTAAATTATTGTAGGGAGACAAATTATAGTAAAGGGATAGATAAATAAGCATAATAATTACAGTTTATGACAGATGATATAAAGGAGAGAGTCACTGTGAAATGAAGGGAATGGGAGTGAGTTTTTAAAAATAGGGTGATCAACAAATGCATCTCAAGTGCCATTTAAGCTAAAACCTAATGGAAAAGGATGAACCAAAAATGCAAAAAGATGGGGAAAGTATTCCAGATAAAGAGAACAGCAAGTATAGAGACCAAGATGCATAAAAGGGCCTTTGTTATTTCGGATATGAAAACAAGGCCAATGTATCTGAAAGGTAGCGGGCAAGAAAGAGAGAGGCCATTAGGCTGCCATTAGCGAAGAGTACAGGATTGGGTCATATAGTATTTTGTAGGGCATGGAAATAGGTTGGATTTATTCTAAACAAAGGAGAAGCTTCTGAAGGGTTTTAAGTATGACAGTGCTATTTAATTTTTGTGTTTTTTAAAAGATAATTCTAGCTGTTGCACACTGAATGGATTGAAAGACATGGGAATAGTTAGGATATGAATGTAATGGTCCCAGAAGGCAAGGATCATGGCTCAGGTGAAAATAGTAATCATGAACATGAAGATAAATAGGTGCCTGTATTCCTTTTAGAGGCAGAAAAAACAAGGCTTGTTAATGGATCAAAATAGAGAATGCAGAAAAAAAATAGAAAAATCAAGGACAATTTCTAAGTTCACAGCCTGACACAATGCATAAATGTTGTTGCCATATCCAGAGATGGTGATTAAATGGGAGACTAATGTCTTTGAAGGGAACTGAGGGCCTTACTTTGGATATAATAAATTTGAGAGATCTCTTGAGGAGAGGGTTCTCAGCTGGAGATAGATATTTAGGAATCATTAGCATATAGGCAATATTTAAGAGAGTTTGGGAGGGATAATGGGAAGATAATACCCTAGGGAAGAATGAGTGTAGCTAGAGAAGACCTAGATCCAGCCTCTAAATCTTTCCAAAATTTCCTGTCATTTAAATAGGTTGGGCCTGAGAAAGTGTGGCTGATAGGTATAAAACCTGAAAAATATAGTGTCAAAGATTCCAAGAAAAACAAAGCAGTTTAAGAAGAAAGAGTGCTATTGGGAGCTACCCAGTAAAATGAGAATAGAAAAACATCCATTAGGCTTAGCAACATTGTAGCCATCAGCTGAGCAGAGACACAGAAGCTAGTTCTCTGATCCACTATTAGCCAGAGAAGTCTTCTGAACTCATCTTCTTTAAAATATTGACCCCATCCATTCCCTGTTTCAAAGTATGCTTGATTCAACAAGCTAAGCTCTTTGATATGGAATGGATACTTTTTAAAAGAATATTTGTTACAAAAAAGATTGCTCTTAAATACAGTTTCAGCATTAAGCTAGTTATCATTGTGGGATTTGCCTTGGAACTTGCTTATACCATCAGGCATATTCTGAATCCTAAAAGATATGGGAAAGCTCCTTGATAACCAATGAAATTTGTGTTAAATGAAGTGAGCATCTCCATTCTGGTTTCATTGTTTATCAACTATCATTTTTAACTCTGTAAAGAATGAGGGGGTAGAAACTGAGTATTCTGTGTTAGTAAAGAAGATACTGTGTGGAGTTACTTATGAAACTTAATGCCCTTCTTCTACTAGTAGGGAAAAAAAAAGTCAATTTGATTAGATCAAAAGCAAAGCACAAAAACAGCAGATGACAGTGAAGGAAGCAGAGTTAAATGTCACTGAGCCAAAATACTCCTTTCTCAAATGGAAACTCCAATAGTTCTTTCCACAGTAGTCCTATAGAGGGAAATTTAAGAAAGTACAAATGTTTTTCTATCAGCAGTCTCCCACACTGACTGATTAGCTTCTGTTTGTTAGGTCAAACTAGCTTCTGTTATCCTGGTTTTAGAGGGTATGTACTGAAAAGTTGTTCTAAGTTTTTAAATGGCCAGGAGTATTTATCTTAAATACATACAATTTAATGAGGTACAAATGCAATGAGTAGCTGGAAAAGAGAATTTTGGAAATTTGTTGCGTTTAGAATTGAAAATATAAAGACAGAACACTTGACTTTGATTAGCTTCACACAGAAGACATTTGATACTTTGTTCAAAAACATTCAACTTAAAGGTGGCTTATTTGAAACTTGTAAAGTCACAATTTGTTGAGAATTTCCATTTAATTGAGTTTTACCCACCAGCTTCTGTGTGTTTGTTCTCAGGCACTATGTGAATGTTTGGTATTAACACTACAGAATCCCCACTCCTATTTTATCCTCTTCCCAAAAAAGCTCAACAAAGATAATGCATTTGTGGAAGGTAGTTTCATTTATACAATGAAGCAGGAAAGAACTAGGTGAATAGGGTTAAATTGGCAAGTGGTAAACAGAGGATTTTGAAAGTATTTATTTGTAATTTTGCTTCCCCATTAGAATCACAGTTCCATGAGAACAGCTCCCTGGGATCATTTATTTATCACTATGTATTCAAAGACTAGAATATAGTCTGGCACAAAGTAATAACTCAGTAAATATTTGTTAAATATATTTTTGAGTGTCTCATGTTATCAATCTGGTACTTTATAGAATCAAAGGCATCACCTCCAGCTACCATGATTTATTAGATTGAATATATGATTTTTATTTGCATAGGTATATTTAGCATTGTTTAGTTAATGGCAGGAAGATGAACTAGTTTTCAGTGCATCTAAAGTTTCCTGTGAGCACCTCATCTTCTGTGTTTTTTTTTGTTGTTGTTGTTGTTGTTGTTGTTGTTTTTTCCCTCTTAGGCCCTAGGTGAGCATGCATTTTGAGCACTGTTTTCTACTTGTACCAAGATGATAGTGATAGTTTTCTGCTAGCTACACCATGAGCATATCAAAAGGAATAATTGAGTGTTTAAAAGATAAAATTATTTAGTATTTCTCATGGATAAATGAAAGCCACTGCTTTTTATCATTAATTTTATTATGAAACTGAATCATCTTCATCAATACAAATTATTTTCATTAGTATATGTTATAGTCTTTTAATGAGAAGCATTGTTATTAGATGATAAAAGCAACTTGGATCAGTGAGTGAATGCTAAAATTATGGAATGGCTTAATTAAGGATTACTTAATTTAGTGAAGGCAGAACAGGTCTTGTAGAGAATTAAAGAATTTAACTTGAAGGGACCTATGCAAGTTATTTTCTTATTAGAATGCTATATATTCATTGTATACAGTGACTTGCAAATGGAAGGTGCATATATGTAGAATGTAGTGCTGGATGAAAAATATTAAAATTTAAAATAATAATCTAACACTTCAATGAATTAGTTCACTGATATGATAGTGCCTTTAATTTAAAAACTCTGGTGCTTAGAGATCAGATGACATTGTAATATCTTCATTTGTAAACCTCAGATGATAACACACTTGCTTCCAGTAATAAGTTCTTTGGAATTTCATATCTGTGTATTTGGTTATTTTAGCAGACTCAGGTTTTTGATTGTGTCTCTCTCTATCTGTGTGTGTTCACACTTTCATATTCAGAGCTATCTGACCATGTCTAGCTGGTGGTCACATGTTTCTTCTTTCCAGTTTACCTCTTCCCCTTCTCTTACAGTGAATTTATTTGTATTGTGTCGTTCCTAATACAAATTCTGTGGGACATGATCTACATTTATTCTGATCAGGGTTTCTAAATGACATCCTTTTTAATTTTTTTTCTTTTACAAAACTCGTGAAAGGCTGACCAAACTTTGTGAGTGTACATTTATGCATCTGTTTATCTTTGAAATCCTACTTCTTTCTGATTACACAGGATATGCATTTTATTTATTTATTTATTTTTTACTTTTTTTCTTTTCTTTTTATTTTTTTATTTTATTATGTTATGTTAATCACCATACATTACATCATTAGTTTTAGATGTAGTGTTCCATGATTCATTGTTTTCATGGAACACCCAGTGCTCCATGCAATACTTGCCCTCAATACCCATTACCAGGCTAACCCATCCCCCCACCCCCCTCCCCTCTAGAACCCTCAGTTTGTTTCTCAGAGTCCATAGTCTCTCATGGTTCGTCTCCCCCTCCGATTTCCCCCCCTTCATTTTTCCCTTCCTGCTATCTTTTTTTTTTTTAAACATATAATGTATTATTTGTTTCAGAGGTCTGCAATTCCACCGTCTCACACAATTCACAGCACTCATTGGGGAGGGTATGTGCTATGGTGAGCGCTGTGAATTGTGTGAGGATATGCATTTTAATCCGCTCTTTCAATTTCTGCCTTTCTCCTGGCAAAAAACTGACCTGAGGTTTAAGGCAGTGGAACCTCTTGTTGAGATTTCCCAGAGGTGTTTCAAGGTTTTGTCTGATAGCTGGCTAATCAGACTTTCTGGAGGTTGATTGCCCAAGATAAGAACAGTTTTGTTGAAGGCACCAGTTTCCTGACCAACTCATTCGCATTGGCTTTTTTAGGGTGAGGGCATGCTGCATGAAAACTTTGTGCAACTCTGTTTTTATTGTTTCTTTTTGATCTTTACAGATACTTTTATTATAATATAGACTATATTATCTAACTATAAAATTCGTGGGTGCTGAGTGGAGAGTGCGGAAAATACAGATAGGACAAAAGAGAAAAGGAAAACTATTTTCAGTCCCACCAACATACCCATTTCACTAATGTCTTGAAGTATGTTTGCCTAGTCTTTTCTGTAAAGTTATTATGTACTTCATAATTTATACATTCTATTCTTTTGATGTTATAAAGAATTTCTTTTCATATTTTATCAAAAATTCTTCAAAAGTGGGCACCTGGGTGGCTCAGTCAGTTAAGCATCTGTCTTTGGCTCAGGTCATGATCCCAGGGTCCTGGGATCCAGCCCTGCATCGCATCGGGCTCCCTGCTCAGTGGGGAGCCTGCTTCTTCTCCTGCTCCCCCTGCTTGTGTTCTCTCTCTGTGTCAAATAAATAAATAAAATCTTTTAAAAAATTCTTCAAAAGCAATGTTTTGAATGGCTTTGTACTACTCATAAACAATGACATATTTGATCATTTCTACTTCTCTAACTATTAAGCCACTTGGAATGGTTTGATTTTTTTTTCTTTTTTGTATGATAGTTTTTTTTTATATTGTAAATAGTGCTTAAATTTTATATCAGGTTTATATAAATCATCATTTAAATTTCTGGTTATTTCTTTGTGGTGGATTCCTAGAAGGAAAATTACTGGGTCATTGAATATGATTGTTTTTAAGGTTTTAGTAGACATTGCCAAAATATTTTTCATAACATTTGGAACCAACTGATACTCTTCCAGCAAAGTAGGAGTTTGGCCAAATCACTGAAGCCTCTACAACTTTGGTTGTTATTCTTCTGTCATTCTTTGATAATGTGATAGGCAAAGGAATATAATTTAAAACACACATCTTTATTTAATTTGAATTTGATTACTACCAAAGTTGTATTTTTATGTATATTTACTCTTGTCATACCTCTTTTATTAGAAATAGAAATCAGGGATGCCTGGGTGACTCAGCTGGTTAAAGGTTTGACTATTGATTTCAGCTCAGGTCATGGTCTCAGGGTTGTGAGATTGAGCCCCGAGTCAGGCTCCATGTTGGGCATGGAGCCTGCTTAAGATTCTCTCTCTCCCTCTCCCTCTGCCCCTCCCCTCCTACTCCTCTCTCTCTCTCTCAAAAAAAAAATAGAAATCACTACTATTAGGGAGAATATCGTTAATATTTGGTAATGGAACCACATGGATCACAGGGTCATCCTTTAGATGGCTTTGAGATACTTGGTTTTTATTTTTTTATTTTTATTATTTTTTAGAGTTTTATTTTTATTTATTCATTGGAGAGAGAGAGTGAGCAAAAGAAAGAGCACCAACAGGGGGAGAGGCAGAGGGAGAGAGAGGAGCAGACTCCGCGCTGAGCTGGGAGTCTAATGCGGGGTTCCATCCCCAGACGCTGGGATCATGACCTGAGCTGAAGGCAGACGCTTAACTGACTGAGCCACCCAGGTGCCCTGATACTTGATTTTTAAATGCACTAAGATAACATTTTCTACAAGAATGAAGGTAAGGTACTGAGAAGTGTGATGCCCTGACTGGGCTCTAACTTTAATTCTGACAACTTTTGAAATTTCCATCAAACTACTGTGGGTTTCAATTTCCTCATTTGAAAAATAATGGAATTTCAGTGAATGATTTATTCATTCATTATATCCCACAGTATCAAAATTCTGATGAGTGTAGAAACACTCATCAGAATCGGGCGCCTGGGTGGCTCAGTTGGTTGGGCGACTGCCTTCGGCTCAGGTCATGATCCTGGAGTCCCGGGATCGAGTCCCGCATCGGGCTCCCTGCTCAGCGGGGAGTCTGCTTCTCCTTCTGACCCTCCCCCCTCTCATGCTCTCTGTATCTCATTCTCTCTCTCAAATAAATAAATAAAATCTTTAAAAAAAAAAAAAAAAGAAAGAAACACTCATCAGAATCAGTGCTGTTGTTCATAAAATAAAACATTCTAGCAGTATTTATAAGTTTGCAACATTTTCCTTCTGAAATGTCTTTAAAGATTCGATTAGAAATTATTAATTTAAGTTTCTGCAGTAACAAACCCGTTATACAGTAGGGTTTTAGTACAAAGATTACTTTCATAAAATTGTAAGTTCTTATTTTGGGAGTACAGCCACTTCTTTTACTTCATACATTTTAATGTCTTGTAATAAAAAAATGTAAATCACATCCCATCATTCTCAGCCTCCTCAAATGCTATAGTACTCATTATCTATAACATTATGTTTTAAGTCAGTTGCTGTCTTACACAATTCTCATTAATTTCTATGGCTTTAACTACTATACTCAGTTTCTCAACCAATATTTAGGTGTTCACAAAGTCTCCAGACATTGGCCTAGCTGCAGTTATTGATCCTAAGTGAGGATCATCCCCAGGTCATGACATTTCTTTTGAATTCTCGTACATTGTACAGTCCATAATTATTTGTTGGGGGCTCATCCACTGAATACTTATAATATAACATAGGCTAAGCATATTCTATGGCACATTATAATTGCTTTGTGAATATTTCACAAGTGATGAATGGTCTTTCCTTCCTAACAGCTTCCTGTGGCTTCCCATTAGTAGTACTAATGGTCTCCTACAACTAGATCTGGTTTTATATTAATAACACAAAAAACAACAATTGCAATATAGGAACAGTATCTGAGTCTAATTAAGTTTACAGTCGTTTCTAAACATTATACATTTGACCTTCACAACACCATGGTGAGATTGGGACTCTGGTTTTATCTCGCAGATGAGGAAACAGAAGTAAATGATGTTAAGGATGTCTTTTTATAGATATAAACATTTAGGCACAGATTTTTAAAATCCAAATCCAGATTCAGAATTGCTCATTCTTTCTTTCCATCATGTTCTCCTTAAAAAAAAAAAAAAAACCATTAATTTTAAATTTATAAGTGAATTTTATCCATTGAATTTTATCAAATGATGAAACCATTACTAGGTATTTGGAATGAAAACACAAAGCTGAGTGTATCACTTACTTAAATAAGAGGGAACTATGCTGGTTAACCACAGTCTCTCAAAACAGAGTATTCTTAGGTTTTGGGGAAAACTGGGAGATCAAGAGATCTGTGAGCATTCGATGTGAATAGGTTGATGTGACCTTTAGAAGCATGGTTGGTTAATCAGGTGTTACCACTGTTAATTGGTTGGCATTTAGAATTTTGTTCGTTGGGGTGAGTTCATTTCTGATTAGCCAACTTTCAGAAGGGAAGGGTTGACAATGGCTGGCTTGAGGAATCATGATCAAGACCATATAGGCAGGTAATTGTTAATTAATTAAATGAGTCTGAAACTTGTGTTGGTGGCTACTTGTTACTGTGATTACAAAACAAGCATTTCCCTCCATCTGTCCTCCACCTCCATTTTACTCAAAGTTTATTCATCTTTGTACCCTCAGGGCTTAGACAGAATGTTATATATAGTTCTTTTCAAAGACTGTGAAGTAAATGATTGGAAATAGAATGAAGTCATTTTGGACCTATCTTAGAATTTCTATCATCCATCTTTTTGTTTTCATTATAAAGCCTAGTTTATTTCTCTAACACCTCCTATCTGGATCGGGTCCTAGCTTCCTACTTCCCTCCAGTTGTTTTTCTCTTTCGTCCCATTCTGTACTTAACAGTTTTACTTTACAAAAAATTCAGTGCTGTCACACTCTTGCTCAAAAGTAGTCACTGTCCAAACTACTGAACCAAGGTCAAAATTTCTAGTTTGTTACTGATGATCTCTCAGTGTTTCAGAGATAGTGTACCCATTATATCTCGTTATTCACTACTCTCCTGTCTGTGAATAAGACACATAAAGGCACTATTCCTGGGATGTTTCTAATATCTTACTGCTGCACTTTTGTTCATGCTTTTCTACTGCCTAGAATACCTTTCCTCATTCCCCCATTTCTAGCCAATGAAATCCTATACCTACTTATTAGGTTTCCTATTTATAAAGACTTTTCTGGTCCCCTGGTAATATATAGTTTTTTCCTTTCTCTGAATCTACTTAAGCACTGATTGTGCCAGTTAGAGGAACACATTTTAAATTCTGTTCAGCAATGCAATTATTTTGTACTTTTTCTATTATCTATTTATTTTATTATTCCAAATTGTGAAGAATCCATGAATTCTCTATCTTGTTAATCTCCTGGATACTCTGTTAAAATATTGTAAATAAAATAGCTCTTGGCACATATATGTTGAAGTGAATTAACATATTTTAAAATATCTAAGTTCCTTTCTTTAAGAAAAGAAATATTGGATTCCACCTGCTGGTACAGCTGAATCCACACAACCTCAGAGATGGGAAGCAAATAGATTGGGGTAAAAATGTCAATAATTTGGTCAAATAGTGTATATTTTTGTGATGATTGATATTTATGAATATTTGCTGCCATCCGAAAGATGTTTTATGTAGATAAAATGCACTATAATTTTTGACATTTGCTTGGGGTAATAGAAATAATTCTTAATTTATTTTTACCTTTATTTTTATCATGACATATATTTGAGGCTAAACATATCCATGCCTGTGTTTATGTATAATGTAGCAGTAAATGGTAATGGATCAACCTTTTTTTAATTCAGTGCCTTTCTCACAGCATAGTTTTACTTAATACTAAAAATAAACAGAATTCTAAATTATGCTCATTACATATACAACTGACTACTTCCTAGTGAGAAAGAAGAAAACATTTTAGAGGTTCGAAATGTGGTGAAGAAGTGTAGTATCCACCATACAAAGAACACTTGAAAAACAGTTATCAAATGAAAGGGATATTTTAGTCTTCACAATTTCAAAGCTAAGTTAGTAAGATTTTTTTTAATTTTTTTTAAAGATTTTATTTATTTATTTATTAGAGAGCGAGTGAGAGAGAAACAGCATGAGAGGGGGGAGGGTCAGAGGGAGAAGCAGGCTCCCCGCTGAGCCGGGAGCCCGATGTGGGGCTCGATCCCAGGACTCCGGGATCATGACCTGAGCCGAAGGTAGTCGCTCAACCGACTGAGCCACCCAGGCGCCCCAGATTTTTTTTTTTTTTTTAGAAAGGCGGTACTTATGTACAAAGTATTCTTTAGTTCTTCCTAAAAAAATACTTGCAAAAACTTAACCTTCACCGTTTGTTGGGTAATAATTTTAATAAAGGAGCAGAGAATACGTATTGTATCACTTTGTACCTCTCAGCCTTATGCACTTAAGTGTCCAGTTAAGTATCTTTTGGGGGAAAAAAGCCAAACAATGAAGTGGCAGATGATAGAGCAGTCTGCTTCCTGTGTAATATTTTCAACCCTGTTACTCAGAGTGTGGTCTTTAAGTCAGCAGTGTCAGCATCACCGGCCAGCTTGTCAGAAATGCAGAGCTTCAGGTTCTACCCCTGACCTACTGAATTTGAGTCCGAGTTGAAAAAGGTCCCCAGGTGATTCATATGCACATTAAAAATTGAGAAGTACTCTATTATACTATGGATAGAAGCAGACCAAGGAATATTAACTTTTTCCCCCTCTGTAGCTCTTTTTAAAAATATTTAAACAAAAAAATACAGGGCGCCTGGCGGCTCAGTAGGTTAAGCGTCTGCCTTTGGCTCAGGTCATGATCCCAGGGTCTTGGAATCAAGCCCCTCGTCGGGCTCCCTGCTCCACGGGGAGTCTGCTTCTCCCTCTTGCTCTGTTCCTCACCCCCCTCCCCCGCTCAGTCTCTCTCTCTCTAATAAATAAATAAAATATTTCAAATATATATTAAAAAAAATAGTTGTTCTAGGGGCATCTGGATGGCTCAGTTGGCTAAGCATATGACTCTTGGTTTCTGCTTAAGTCATGATCTTATGGGTCATGAGATGGAGCCCTGCTCTGTGCTCAGAGGGAGGTCTGATTGAGATTCTCTCCTACCCCTCCCCCCACTCACACACGCACGCGCTCTCTCTCAAATAAATAAATCTTTTTTAAAAATAATTGTTCTAATTAATTACATTCCTGCTACTTGTGAAGGCATTGACTAAGTTACCTATTCAACCTCCTTTTATGTTAGTGGGCTTGAGATTTGACTCTTGGCTTTTTTACTCATGATCAGAACACCTGACCAGAATATACATATTTAACATAAAAAAGATCTTTTAATGCTAGCTAAGCTAAGATAAATTTATAGCAAGAAAAATGCCTGGCACATTGCTGCAGAGTTGTCTTGGCCTCCTGCCAGGATTTATGTTTTAACACTTCTGGGATTAATGATACACTTCACATAAAGGATTATTTTTATATCTTGGTTCCCTGGAATGAACACAGTGGGTAAATTGTAATGCCAAGTTGCAAAATAACCTTTTGAAGGAGCTGCCACTTACTATGTGTGTTGTTACAAATTATTATTGACTTTAAATACTGGGTTTCTTTCATTCCCTGGATGTGGCAAAGGACATAATGTCAGATCAACTTTATGTGAAGGACTTTTAAATTTATCTCTAGAGTCTGAGAAGGAAGGTAACATCTGACTTTAACAGATGTACCAAAAATGTAAACAAATGTTTTTTAATATACCTAAGGAATATTACAAATCATATACATATGGTATATTGTTGTTTTATTTTATTGTTATTGTGGAAATACATGGTTCATTTCAACACAGAGACATATTTTGCTCCTTACATACTTAATCACCAGCAAAAATTTGATTAGATTTTGCAAGCTTTCCTTACTGGAAGCCAAGGCATTAAGCTCTTTTGTGTAATTGTTTAATTACCAATGCACTATTTTAATTGACACGTTAATATAGCTTTCCATGGAAAGGAAGATATAATCTTTAATTGTGTTTCTTATCTAATGAAAACCACTCTCTTAGATGGGCCAGTTTGGCAATTTGACTTAGGAAAAAGTATTATGGAATGAAGTTTTTATGTGAACAAGGAAAAAAGAAATTAACTTTAGTGCTCCTCTCATTGGTCTGCCAAATTGGAAGGCCATTTTCGGCGTGATTATCATGTTCTAATTAGTCTCTGGAGATTCATGGTCAATCGAGTGCTCATTAATGTGTCTTCTTCCTGTAACATTTATTCGTTCATTCGCCTTTCAGAGACTCAAATATAGAAACCAAACATTGATGTGGGGTGTTAATGTGCTTACAGATGTTGCCACCACTTATCCAGATAAGAAGTCCATCTTAATGTACATCACATCACTCTTCCAAGTTTTGCCTCAACAAGTGAGCATTGAAGCCATCCAGGAAGTGGAAATGTTGCCAAGGCCATCAAAAGTTACAAGAGAAGAACATTTTCAATTACATCATCAAATGCATTATTCTCAACAGGTAAAGTATCAAAAGAGTACTTAATATCAATGATATTTTCTATCGTATATGCATTTTTAGTTATACACATACATATCTATTATATGTATGATGAATACATGATAAATATGTCTATGTAGCATAACGTGTATATATATACACATACCTACACACAAATATATGTCTACATAGCATAATGTGTGTGTGTGTGTGTAGGTATGTGTATATATATATATCTACCTATAGATAGAGAAACTCTATAAGCCTTCTGAATTTTAACTGATATAATGGACCATAATATTGTTTTCAAAGCACATTATTAAAATACTCTGCTGTTGATATGCACTATGTTATAGAAATATGGAAGACAATATATTGCATTTCCATTGTGTAAAATGAAAATAAAAGATAGACTCATATATGTATGAAACTTTCTGTCAACGAGAGTAAAGAGCAAAGAGAGCAAGAGCAAAGGCAAGTACTCTGTTTAATAATACTTTCTTATTTTTAGTGGCAACCTACTGATGTATTAACAAATTTTGATTATTCAAGATAACATTTTTGATAAAAGTAGTTTATAATACTTTAAATAAAAGTTGAAGGGAGAATACATATGATAAAGATTTTTATGATTGTCCAGGATTTAGTGGGATTCTTTTATTACATGGCTTGTTCTTGCTCCCAAGAGTGGCTGTTTGGGGTGTTTTCTTTTACTTTCTTTGACACAAACAATGATGAAAAAGCCTAAAAAAAAAAAAAAAAAAGCTTTTAGCATAATTCCTTCTGAAGGTGTGGACAGCTAATCTTAGGCCTAATTTTCTCACTCTCCTAAAGCACTAGTTCTGTATTTTGCTTATGAAAGCTCCAGTCCTTTCCAGGAACTTGACCTGATGAATTCTGGTTTTGTTTACTTTGGGTTCAGAGAAAATTGCTTTTGGATGCCTGTTTTTGCCAGATTGAAGAGCACCATCCCATAGGAGTGCTGGAGCTGTGTCAGTATGGAATCCTTATAGTTAAGTCCCGCCCTCATCCCTTCCCTGAGTACCCGCTCTCCACCATGACATTGAGCACCAGAATTGTGCAAGTGTACCAGTTTGCAATAGCACTATGTGCATTTCAAATTAAACTTTTCATCTCACTGTTTCCATTTAACGTTTGTTTTTGTAGTGTGTGGGAAAGCAGTCCTTCCAGGGTTACTTATGATGTCTCCTCCTCCCCTCTGTCCCCTTCCCCGTAACCCTACTCTGCAGATCACAGTCAGTCTAGCACAGGGCTATGAACGAACTCCTTCCTCTCCCAAGCCTCGGTTCAAGAGCTATGCCTACACTCAGGCTGCTTATGTCGCCACCTCTGACCCCACACGGAGCCCACTTCCTTCACAGGTCTGTCAACATTTACTCTCTGTTCTACAAACCAAAGAACTTCCTCCTCGAGGATAACCTGACATGGCTTTCGTTTGAATTTTGCAGTGCCTTTTTTCTCCTTCGTCAGGAGCAGTTTCATTATTCCCAGTTGTATTAGATGTTCTCACATGATGCTGTTTCGTTATTGTGATTTCCCTAGGTTTAACATGGGTTGATTCTTCATGAATGGGGATTCTTAGAATAGTGGTGTGTGCTTTCATTATATAATTTACCTGTAAGGTTCTCTTTTATAAAGGCTACCAATAGTTATACAAAAACATCATTAAAGGTTTAAATATGTAATTTTTAAAAGAATGGGAAAATGGATGAAATTCACTGGTCACACTACTTGGCGAGATTTTTCTAGATACCTGATACCTAAAGGAAACATACACTCTATATAGATGTTCTTATTATATTTTCATTCTATAAAAATATATTTATACTCTATTTAAGAAAAATATAACTACAGGGCCACCTGGGTGGCTCAGTCGGTTAAGGGTCTGACTCTTGATGTCAGCTCAGGTAATGATCTCAGAGTTGTGAGACTGAGCCCCACATCCGGCTCTGTGCTGGGCATGGAGCCTGCTTAAGATTCTCTCTCGCCCTCTTCCTCTGCCCCTCCCCCCCCAAAATATGAAAGGAAAATATAACTATAAGCTTTTTCACATGATACATTTTAATTTGGCTAATTTAAACATGTATATAACATGCTCTGTACTATTTGTACAAGAAAGTCTGTCACTCCCGCACCAGTCAGATTCTATGCACCATTTTGTACTTTCCGCATAAAGAGTCTTCTCAGTGGAATTTTCCATTATTGCAGTATTGTAGGAAACCTAAAAATACAAGAAATTACAGCCTGGTTTATGTTAGAGCATGGAAATGAAATGTGCTTGACTTGTGAGATTTGCTAGAATTTCTTTTTAGAAGAAAACTATTTTGTTTAGTAGAGCAATTTGAAAGTTCTTAAGGAAGTGACTTTTGTCAGAACTACATTATGAATGGGAATTTAGAAATTATAGACCTGATCCTATATGGTGAAAAAAGTGTACATGTTTAGAGGCTCACTGATTTTTTAAAATAGTGGTTGTATTTAATTAGTGATTATTTTGCACAGTTGATTTATGCATAAGGCTGAAAATTCTTAGCACTCACTGATTCCCCCAGGGAAGCATATTTCAGGGCATAGTTATGCCCTCTATCCTTGGCTAGCTTTCTGGCAAAGCTGAACAAAGGAGACTGGGTGAGAACATTTGTGTGACTCAGCCTCATCTTCAGTTAAATTCCCATATCCATGTTTTTACAAAGGTTCGTTGTATAATCTTGAACAAGAAACTTAATCAGTTTTCTCATTATCAGTAAATAGAAATAGTTGGGCCACTCATTACTGAGTGTTGCTCTATGCCAAGTGTGCACCTTATATGAACTAAGGAAATCCTTATAACAACTTTGGAGAGGTGGGAGATGCTATTTTTATCCACATTTGAAGTTTCCTCTTTCTGCCCTTCTCTTTCTCTTCTTCCTCCTCCCTCGCACCCTCCTGACTGCCTGACTGTCTGGACTCTTTTCATCACCATCCTCCCATTGAAACCTCCAAGTCTTAAAGAATAGGGGTGCATCCTAAAATAAAGGAGCATAAGTCAAGACAAGGAGATGAGTTCTTTTTCCCCCTCATTATCACTTTATTGAGCTGGCTTTTCCAGAAGTTTTTCTCCAATGCCTCTTCTGGTGGCACATTTTTATCTCATTACCAACCCCATTAAGGCATTGCTCAGTTATGACTCCTTAATGAAGTAATTATAAGTGGACTTAATTTTGCTAGACTCTATTTGTTCATTCTACCTTTGTATAAATACTACAAAATATATAATGTGTCGTAACAAAAATATTCAACAAATTCACTTACCTGTTTTATTTAGCATAAGCCATTGAAATAAACCTGATGGTGTCCTTTAGAAAAGAAGAAGCATGAATTACAATTGATGAGGAATGATATATTCTGCCTGTTTCTAAAGGAATCACATCAGAAGATGATGTTACATGTAGATGTTACATGTAGTTAGTTTGATAAGTTTATGTCTTAACGATATACTAAGAAAAATTTTTTCTGAAGCGTTTCTCAGAGGGGCTGAACCTATACTGCCCCCTACAGGTTGTATCTGATCCACTTCAAATGAACTCAAGACAGGCCAGACCGGACTCCATTAGAGAGTTTCATTCAAGTGGTTTACTTGGTGGTCTGCAAAGGCGGTGAAGTTTTCCATAATAGGAAAGCAAGCTACGTGGGTGCCTGTCCGCTATGGAAAGCAGAAATTCTGTGAATTACTTAAAAGTTCCCAATATATTGGGGTGCCTGGGTGGCTCAGTTGGTTAAGCGACTGCCTTCTGTTCGGGTCATGATCCCGGGGTCCTGGGTGACTGCCTTCGGCTCAGGTCATGATCCCAGGGTCCTGGGATCGAGTCCCACATCGGGCTTCCCTTGCTCTGTGGGGAGCCTGATTCTCCCTCTCCCTCTGCCTGCCACTCTCCCTGTTTGTGCTCTCTCTCTCTGTCAAATAAATAAATAAAATATTTTTTTAAAAAAGTTCCCAATATATTAGAATCATCAGTTATCCCCATCTGTCCTAAACTTGAAAAATCCGATTTATACTCTTTGCAGTTTGAAAATCTATTGGGGTGAAGCAGTCGACCTACCTCAGGATCCCTGTTTATAAATAAGTTTTTCTCATAATTTGCCAAGAAGAAATACTATCTGGTGTGAACCTCTGGCTTTCCCTCATTGCATATCACTTTGTTGCCATCCATCCTTGGATGGAGGACATTTTTTTTTTATGGTTTTACTTAATTCATATTTTTATGACTTTGATCATGCCTCTCATTCTACTCCTAATTTTATATCAAAAATACCCAGTATCTTTTTCACTTTCAGTTTCTGTTTCTTTCCTGGAGCCTAACCCTGCTTAGAACTCCTCTAGTGTATGTCACCTCTTCTGAAACACATCAGTCCACTTTATCTTGTTAATATACTGTTATGTGACTCTTTCATTTATCACCTTCTGTAGAATAGTCTATGCTTTATTTATTCATTTATTTAGTCCACAAATAATTATACTTCATCACCAAATCCAATGTCATCTTTTCAGCTTTCAGGCTTTCCATCGTAATTGAAATAACTTTTCTCCTAGCTTCTAGACTCATTAGCTTCTTCTCCATCTCTGTTCTGTATCTCTTTTACTATCTGGCTTTCTTCTCTTCTAACTCCCTTTGCATAAGAGCTTCATGAAAGATCCCTTGAGCCATGTATTATAGTCTCCCTGTTATCAATATATTTAACCTCCTGGCTTCAAGCTGTATTCGGATGACCGTTGTCATCTGTGTTTTTACCCACTTTCAATATCTTTTAAGTTACAGCCACATTTCCAACTCATTTTCAACTCTTTGGCATGTATCTATACCTAGATGTCCACTGATTTCTTAAACCTGGTATGTCCTGAAGGGAACTTTGTTTCATTGCTCACAAATCCATTTCTTGTCCCTTTTTGTTATAGAAGTGAGAATATTACTCAGCAGTCATTGATACTTAAATATGTGACATCGTACTCTTTGGTCTCTTTATTGATCTGGTATTCATTAATGAGACATGCAAAGTCAATTCCTTCTTTACAAAATTACTCCATTAAGCTATGTCCCTGATGTTATGTCCTCTGATTTAGGCCCTCAATACATGTCTTCTGGATTACAGAAATACCTTTTCGATCAATGTCACTATCTTTATCTTAGTCCCCTCTAAATCAGATTAAATTTCCATATTAACAACTTTAACAATATCATTCACAAAACTTTCTTCACTTCCTTTTGCCTTTATAACAGGTCCACTCTCTTCAATTTCATCAAGAAGCTCCATGATCTATTATCTATTTATATTTTCATGTTTATTTCACAGTAGTCTATTTCATGTTTTCTTTACTCCAACCAAATTAAATCACTTGCTGTCTTCCATAAGTGCCAAACAATTTCCTATCTTAGCTTTTTTTGGTTCTCTCAGCCTAGAGTGACTTTTGTCTCCTTTCACATTGGGTAGTTTAATCAAAATTTCAAAGCCTAACCAATAAGTGGCAGAGCCTGGATTCATATTTCGATTTATCTAACCTCAAGTTAATGTTCTTCATACTAACACTGAATTCTCTCTCTCTCTCTCTCTCTACACACACACACACACACACACACACACACATACACACACGGGATTACTCACACATGGAGTAGTATTCATTTATGTAATCATTTTTAAAAAGTTTTTATTTATTTATTTGAGAGAGAGAGAGCAGGAGCAGAGGGGAGGAGTAGAGGGAGAGGGAGAAGCAGACTCTCCACTGAGCAGGGAGCCCGATGTGGGGTTCAATCCCAGGACCTCAAGATCATGACCTGAGGCAAAGGCAGATGCCTAACTGACTGAGCCACCCAGGTGCCCCTGTAATCATTTAATACTTAATTTTTAATCACCTACTATGTGCCAGGTATTATTATATGATATTGCAATCAATATCATATAATAATTGGTTCCACCAATTGGTGCATCAGTAAACAAACTTACAAAATAATTTGTGCCCTAATGGAGAGCATAGGCTTATGGGAGAGTCAAAATATGAATAAGATAAACATTATGAATAAGTGAAAGAATATTTCAGATAATATGCTAGTAATATGTATAAAGTAAAGCAAAATTCAGTAGTAATTACAATAGTTAGTGGTAAAAAGAAAAAAATAAAAGAGGAAAGTAGAATATGCAGTATGTGACAACTGGAGTAGTCAGAAAAAGTAAATTTTGAGTAAAGACTGAAAAGAGGTGTGGGTCTCTGGGAGAAGACCAACCTCTGAGGAGGAAGCATAGATGGTACAAAAGCCCTGAGCTGTGGGGATACTTGGACTACTCAAGGAAAGGTAGGAGGGAAGGCACAGTGCTGGGAGATGTTGCTGAGCTGTAACGGTAGACCAGATCACATAAGACCTGGTAAGTAATGGTGAGGACTTTGGTTTTTATTACCAATGAGATGGAAGGCTATTGGAGGAGTGACATAAACTCGTATTATTTCAACATGGCTGCTATGTGGGGAATAGACTAAAGGGAGCAAGGGTGGAACCAAGGAAACGAGTTAGATTGTTATTGCAATAATCCACTCAGCATATGAGAGAGAGTTGGATCTGGATTCTTTTTCTTTTTCCCTCCATTAAAAAAATTTTTTAACATAAACTTTACTACCTACACTGTTTTTAAGTGTACAGTTCTGTGGTTTTAAGTACATTCATAAAATTGTACATCCATCACCACCACCATCTGTCTCCAGAACTCTTTTCATCTGGCAAAATGGAAACTCACTTTCCATTAAGCAATAACTCCCCATGACTTTTTCTCTCTAACCCCTGGTGACATTACCATTCTCTTGTTTCTATGAGTTTGGCATTACTTTGTTCTTATTTTTGTTTCTTAGATTTCATCTATAATGAGATTATGCAATATTTGTCTTTCTGTATCTGACTTATTTCACTTAACATAATGTCCTTCAGGTTCATCCATTGTTGTCACAGGTGGCAGAATTTTTTAAAAATAATTATTTATTTATTTTAGAGAGAGTGTGAGAATGTGGGGGGAGGGGCAGAGGGAGAGGGAGAGAGAGAATCTCAAGCAGACTCCTTCTGAGCGTGGAGCTCAGTTTCCTGACCCTGAGATCATCACCTGAGCCAAAATCAAGAGTTGGACCCTTAATGGACTGAGCCACCTAGGCACACCACAGATGACAGAATTTTATTCCTTTTTAAGGCTGAATAATATTCCACTGTGTATATATACACCTTTTTCCATTCATCTGTTGATGGATATTTAGATGGTTTCCATATCTTGGCTCTTGTGAGTAATGGTGCAATGAACATAGGAGTGCAGATATGTCTTTGAGATACTGTTTTCATTTTCTTCAGATATATACCCAGAAGTGGGAAGTGGGATTGCTGGGTCATATGGTAGTTCTATTTTTTTTTTTTTTAATTTTTGAGGAAACTCCACACTTTTTTTTTATGATGGTTCTATCAATGAGCATGATGCATCATAGTTGAATTCTAGATAATGTTTTGGACAACCTACAGGATTTGCTAATGCAATGTAAAACACATTTTGTTGTATTCTTAGACAATATTTGTGTTATTAAAAAAACTAAAGGGGATAGATAAAATTTCTAAGAGGCATTAAGCATTAATCATAAGTAAACTAGTAGTTTATGAAACCCATGTGTTAAATTTAACTGATGAGTTGAGTACCCGGGTGATGTATGAAATTGTTGAATCACTATATTGTACACCTGAAAGTAATATAGCACTTTAAGTAACTAGAATTAAAATAAAAACATAAAAAGCCAAAAATGATAATAAATTTAAAAAAAATTAGCTTTGATAAGGAAGACATAGGTAACAATGTGTATTAATTATAGGTAGTAACTTAACCTATTACACATGGTAAAAATAGAGAATAAATAATGGAATACACGAGTGTAACTAGTGAATAGAAAAAAATGAAAAGACCAAATCATAAGGTATGATCGATCATGTCACCTACATCATTCCTAAATTGGGTACCTACTGATAATACTCGGTACGGTCTCATTATGGTCTCCCAAGTGTACTACATAAAAAATGCAAGTAATTCCCATAGCTCTTTTGCAGACTAAGTAATGAGCTACAGTTATGGGCTAGGTATGCTTGTCCCTGTGTCTCTCTAGTAAAGCAAGTATATGTGGTGGCCTTAGGCACCTTCTGTTTATTGTACCCCTCCCTCAGATGTCACCTCTGGTTCTGTCCACTGCACCACGATCCAGAAAGATGGACAGAGCAAAATATATGAACATTGCACAAGCTGAGATTTAAATAGTGTGGTCCTTCACACTGTTTGGCCTTATCCTAATTGCATTACCTGCCCCCCATTTCTTTCTTCTTGCTTCTTGCTATATGCTTTAAAATTATTTAATAAATGTTGGGATTTGAACATAACAGCTTGGTCAGTGAGCCTTTCTGTTTCATGATCTCTGGGATGGCATACCTGGGAGCAGAATTGGAGACCACCATTGCATCAAGATCATGTTGCACATGACATAGTGGGTATGAGTTATGAAAGAATTCAAAGAACCAAGAATTAGTGCAAGGTTTTGACTTAAGCAGTTGGAAGAAAGGAGTTGCCACCAACCAAGATAGGATAACCTATAGGAGGAACAGTTTGGGGAGTAAGGTTAGAAGCTCACTTTTGAACATGTTAATCATTACTTATTTTTTAATTTTTAAAATTTGAGGTATAACTGACATACAGCATTGTATTAGTTTTACATGTACAACATAATGATTTGATTCAATATTTATATATATTGCAGAATGATTATAATAAGTCTAATTAACATCTGTCACCATACATAATTACAGAATTTTTCCTGCGATGAGAACTTTTAAGATTTATTCTCTTAACAACTTTCAAATATGCAATACAGTATTATTAACTATAGTCCCTATGCTGTACATTATATCCCCATGACTTATTTATTCTCTAATTGGACATTTGTACCTTTTGACCCCCTTCACCCATTTTGCCCACGCCCACCCCTTGCCTTTGGCAACCACCAATGTGTTCTCTGTCAATTTGTGTGTGTGTGTGTGTGTGTGTGTGTGTGTGTTTTAAGAGTCCATATATAAGTGAGATCATACAGTATTTGTCTTTGATTGACTTACTTCACTTAGCACAATACCCTCTAGGTCCATCCATATAGTCGCAAATGGCAAGATCTCATTCTTTTTTTATAGCTGAATAATATTCCATTGTATTTATATATACTACATTTTTTTATCCATTCATCCATCTATGGACATTTAAGTTGTTTCCATATCTTGGCTGTTACAAATAAAGCTACAGTGATGGGGTACATATATCTTTGTGAATTAGGGTTTTTATTTTCTTCTGGTAAATACCCAGAAGTGTGATTACTTGATCATATTGTTTTATTTTTAATATTTTGAGCAACCTCCATTCTGTTTTCCATAGTGGCTGCATTAACTGACATTCCCACCAACAATGCATGAGGGTTACCTTTTCCCCACATCCTCACCAGCACTTGTTATCTCTTGTCTTTTAGTTAATAGCCATTCTAGCAGGTGTGAGGTGATAGCTCATTGCTTTGATATACATTTCCCTGATGATTAGTGATGTTGAGCATTTTTCCGTGTGTCTGTTGGCCATCTGTATGGCTTCTTTGACAGGATATCTATTCAGATCTTCTGCCCATTTTTTAAACCTAATTGTTTATTGTTTGTTGGTTTTTTTTTTTTTTTTTTTTTTTGCTGTTGAGTTGCATGAGTTCTTTATATATTTTGGATATTAATCCCTTATTGGACATATGATGTGCAAATATTTTCTCCCATATGGTAGGTTTCCTTTACTGTGCAAAATCTTTTCAGTTTGATGTAGTCCCAGTTATTTATTTTTGCTTTTATTGACTTTGCTTTTAGAGTCAGAATCAAAAAATCATCACAAAGACCAATGTCAAGGAGCTTAATGACTCTGTTTTCTTCTAGGAATTTTATGGTTTCAGGTCTTATCTTCAAGTGTTTAATCCATTTTGAGTTAACTTTTGTGTATGGTGCAAGATGGTGATCCAGTTTCATTCTTTTGCACGTGGCTGTTCAGTTTTCTCAACACCATTTATTGAAAAGACTGTCTTTTCCCCAGTGTATATTCTTAACTACTTTGTCTTAAATTGTCCGTGTATACATGGGTTTATTTCTGGGGCCTCTATTCTGTCGATTGATTTATGTGTCTGTTTTATGTCAGCACCATACTGTTTTGATTACTATAGCATTGTAATAGAGTGTGAAATCAGGGAGTATCATGCCTATAATTTTATTCTTCTTTCTTAAGATTGCTTTGGCTATTAAGGTTTTTTTGTGATTCTGTACAAATTTCAGAAGTGTTCTAGTCTGTGAAAAATGCCATTGGAACTGAGATACAGATTACATTGAATCTGTAGATTGCGTTGGGTAGTATGGACATTTTAACAATATTAATTCATCCAGCCCATGAACATGGAATATATTTGCATTTATTTGTGTCCTCTTTAGTTTCTTTCATCGATGTCTTATAGTTTTTAGTATACAGGTCTTTCATCTCCTTGGGTAAATTTATTCCTTGTTAGTTTATTCTTTTTGATGTGATTGTAAATGGGATTCTTTTCTTGATTTTTCTTTCTAATAGTTATTAGTATATAGAAACACAATGGATTTCTGTATGATTTTATATCCTGCAACTTTACTGAATTTATTAGCTCTAAGAGTTTTTTGATTTTTTTTTTTTTTTGGTGGAGTCTTTAGAATTTTCTGTATATAGTATCATGTCATCTGCAAATAGTGACAGTTTTATTTTTTCTTTTCTATTTGAATTTATATCTTTTACTTCTCTAATTCCTCTGGCTAGGACTTCCAGTACTACAGAGAATAAAAGTGGGGAGAGTGGGCATCCTTGTCTTGTTCCTGACAAGTCAGCTTTTCACCATTGAGTGTGATGTTAGCTGTGGGCTTGTCATAGATGGCCTTTATTATGTTGAGATATGTTCCCTCGGTGCCCACTTTGTTGAGAGTTATTATCATGAATGGATGTTGAATTTTGTCACATGTTTTTTTCTGCATTTTTTGAGATGATCATGGGATTTTTTTTAAAGATTTTATTTATTTGTTTGTGTGAGAGAAAATGAGAGAGAGAAAGCATGAGAGGGGGGAGGGTCAGAGGGAGAAGCAGACTCCCTGCTGAGCAGGGAGCCCGATGCATGACTTGATCCTGGGACTCCAGAATCATGACCTGAGCCGAAGGCAGTTGCTTAACCAACTGAGCCACCCAGGCACCCCGATCATGGGATTTTTATTTTTCCTTTTGTTGATGTGGTGGATTACACTGAATATGTTAATCTTGAGATGCTCATGAGACTTGATTATACATACATAAATCTGGGTTTCCCAGATCAGAGTTCAGGATAATTTGGAAGTCATTAACAACATAGATAGTATTTAAATCCATTCACCTGGACGAGATCACCTAGGAAAAAAAGTACAGAGAAGTAAGAGATCCCAGTATTTAAAGATGAGAAGGAACCAGCAAAGGGGATAACAAGGATGGACAGAAAGAGGAGAGGAAAAAGGAGAAGGGTGTGGTATTCCAGAAGCCAGGAGAAGAAAGTGTTTCAGGGAGAGGACATTATTTAACAGCATTAAGTATTGCTGATTAGTTCAAATAACACTGGAAATTAACCAGTGAATTGTCAGTGAGATAGGGTCCCTGGGAAGTCCTGATAATATAACAGTTATCAAAGTGGAATTACTAATAACACCTCCATTCACTCTGAATACTCCTATTTTGGCCAATAAGTTACATGTTCATTCTAGGTAATATTGACACTGATAAGAACAATTCCAGTGGAGTGTGTGGTTTTCGGACGATTTTGCTGGTTGGAGTGGATTCAAGAGAATGAAAGTGAGGGGCTACCTGCATTGAGGCCCTTAAAAAACCTACACTGAATAGTTTATGTCTACATGGACAAAAGCATATTTCTCTTGGCGTAACCCATCCTGCTAACTGATAATGAATCTGTATATTGGTTTCCTCTTGTTGATGTAACAAATACCCACAAATTTAGTGGCTTTCAACAACACGAATTTACTATCTTACAGTGTAGAATTTC
Source organism: Phoca vitulina (assembly GCF_004348235.1). Classification (NCBI taxonomy): domain Eukaryota; kingdom Metazoa; phylum Chordata; class Mammalia; order Carnivora; family Phocidae; genus Phoca; species Phoca vitulina. The sequence goes on along the minus strand of NW_022589738.1, from coordinate 6,380,763 downwards.
AAAATGGGTCTCACTGGGCTAAAATCAAGGTGTTAGTATGACTGCCTTCCTTATGGAGGTTGTAGGGGAGATTCCATTTCCTTGTTTTTTCCAACTTTTAGAGGCTGCCCCCATTCCTTGATTCATGATCCTCTTTTATCTTCAAAGATAACAAGGGCAAGGTAAGTCTTTGTCATATCATATCACTCTGACCTACTTTTCTGTCTTCCTCCTCTGCCTTTAAGAACTCATAATTGGGCTCACCTGGATAATCTAGGAAAGTCTACTTATTTTAAGGTCACCTGCTTAGCAAATTTAATTCCATCTGCAACCTTAATTCTTCATTGCCATATAGTGTAACATATTCACAGGTTCCAGGGGTTAGCACATGGACATCTTTGGTGGAGGGTGTTTTCCGCCCTCTGCTGTCTAACACCCTGGGATGCAAATCTGAGGAAGGCATCCATTACCTGCAAGCTAACAACAAAACTGGTATCACCGGGCTTTTCCCAGGTGCCCCAAGGGTCGAGTTGTTCCCTTTCTCCTTTGTTGGCTGTGCATGAGCTTCTTCCTTCCTCCAGAAGTATTGTGAAAGCACCCTTCGGCCAAAACAGCATAGAAGAAAAAAGAAACAAAGAAAAAAAAAAAAAAAAACAATGAAGGACGTACCTATATTTCTGCCTCTAAAAGCCTTATTGATCTTTGTTCCTTGCTCAGCTTAGGGCCCAGATGTCCACATTCATTTAATAAATACTTTGACCTACAAACAGTGTCTTCTTCTCTCTAATAGCTCACAGGGTAAAGGAATGAGGCCTTGGAAAGTTACCCATACTTTGCTTATGCTCTTATAATTTTTTTAAGAACAAAAGGGAATCCTACTCGTAGCATTCTTGCAAAAGGGGCACAAACAAAAAAGAGGGCACCTCTCATCTTTTACTAACATTTGCAGTTTTTAAAAGACTTTTGATTATATATCTCATTTGACCAGTACAATGAGCCTGTCGAATGATTTTATTAGACTCATGTTTTAAAGTACAAGAAATTTAAATGGAATAAAGGATTTGGTTAAGCACTGAGTAACTGGCAGAGCTGGGACTCAAGCCAGGTGTCATGACTTCTAGTACAGGTTTGATCTTTGACTATTTCAGACTCCCAGCCACATCAACCAGAGGGTCTGTTCCACTCTAATCATCATCATTCTCCTTAGTCTTTTAATATTTGTAAATACTGAAAAGCATTTGGAAAGAAAAATAAATCATCTTTTTTCCCTCACTGTCTGATGAGCAATAGTTGTCAATTTCCTGGGGGTATTCCTACCAGCAATAGGACAAATAAATAATTATTTAGGCATTTATGAAATAAACAACTGAACATTTCAGATAGAGATACCAAACATAAAGTATATAGAAACACTATAGGGAATCATTCTCCATATTAAAAAATCTGTGAACATTACAAATGGAATAATTTTATCAAAGACTAAAATTAGCCTTTGTAATAACAAAGGGGAAAAACAGGAAAATCATATTTGAACCATATCTTCAAAATAGTTAAAGTTGGAGTCTGGAAAAACAGAGTTATCGTTAAATATTTTAGATGATAAACATAAAGTATAGGGTTAGGTGGAGATACAGTGGATCACACTGTATATAGCTAGAAATGACATTTAGATAATCACAAACTAGAAGGAAAAGGAAGCACCCATCATACAAAGTGCTCATGCCCTCCATGTTTGTGTCTATTTAGACATAATCCATGCTTCTCAGAGCTTCAGCTCTACCCCAGTTCTACAATTTAATCTACCTACTGACGGGCAGTTTCCACACGTGGATGTCTTACCATAACCTCAACTTTAATATTTTGAAGATGACCTCATCATTGCCCATGAGGCTAGGAGTCTCTTCTGACATCTATTCCTACCCAGGCTTAAACCCATCTAGCCATGTGTGATTCCTTTCTGAACTCCTTCATACCTAATTGGTTCTTCATTTCTTCCCATTTCCACTGCGGATTGTTTCTAGCATCTCTTCCTTCCTGTCTGTTAGCCTGGATTTCAAGACTTTCTCAGATCTGGTGAACCTTGCCAGTCTCCTCTATGACTTCTCCTTTGTACGCTCCCCCTTACATCTAGATCTTTAGAACATGCCTTTAAATTATGCTCTTCCATCAGTTTGCTTCCTCCTTCTTCTCCTTGCCTCTTGCTCTTTCCCTCTTTCATGCATACATGCCAGTTTGCACACTCTCACATCTATACTAGCCTTACTCCAAATGGCATGTTTTAGGAGTTGAATGATTGAAGAAAGTAGTGTCATCAAAACTTCTACATGTCAAATTTTGTTTAACTTATTCTTACTATAGGATATGCAGAAATATGATTGAAAAATCAACAGGATAAAAGTCAGTTAAAATGAAATGGCACCATGAAATTGCCACTGTGTTTGTGCCACCCTGTGTGTGCGCATGCTCATAAAATTGTAAGTATTTGCAGTTTTCCTTACTCTGAGAGAGACTGAGCATCTTTCCATGTGCATAAGAACCAGTAGGATTTCTATTTCTAGAAAATTTTAATGTTCCCAATTTTTGTCAGTTGGAATAGTGTCTTTCTGATCGGTTTTCAGGAATCACTTATATATTAAATACATTAGCCATTTTCCATGACATGAAATGCAAATAATTTTTACTGTTTGTTACTTGTCTTTTGAATTTATTTGTGGTGTTTTACTTCATTCAAAATATTACTATTTCATGTTTTTTGGGAATTCTTTAATCTTGTATTTTACAACTTTTCTGTTGGAAGTAGAGAGGTCATATTTATAAAGGGCTCTGCTCTCGAAAGGATGCTTTAAACAGATTCTCTCATGGATTCTTCTGGTTCTGTTTTTTAAACTTTGATTCTACTAAAACTGGCACAAGTTGCAAAGTTGAAAACAATTTTAATCTTTTCCCCAGAAGCTGCCCAGCTGTTGAAACCATCTATTGATTAATGCATGTTTGTCATGATCTAAATGGATGCCTCTTTTAAGAATGAGGAAGTATTTCCTTGAAGCTCCCTAGCATATTTTCCTTTACATTTTTTCAGACAGGAGTATGCCACATCCTTGTGTCTAAACCAGTAAGGGGAGACAGAATATACTACCATGATTGGCTTAGAGCTGTCAAAACTCAGCCATCTTGAATCACATACCCAAATGGAACATGGTCATTCCTGAATCTAATCAGATTCTACTAGGAAACAGGGAAGGAAATGGATATTGTATAGGTAGCCAGCTGTTTATGTTAAACTATCTTAGGGCTTGATGGAATTTGTGTCCCAGGCCAGAAATTACACTCTTACCTGAAAGTAGTTGAGATAAACAGCGACCTGCATTTGATACTCCAAAAGCAGGGAAACATTCATTTGTGAAACCTCAAAATGAAACCACATTTACCCAAAGAAGCATCCAGTTTTTGAGAAGGAAAGTACTAGTTGAGCAAAGAGAAGGGAGCCCAGAGTCTGGCACCAGAGAGACCAAAGTTCCCATTCCACCTCTGCCAGTTTCCAGCTATGTGGCCTTGAAAAACTTTCTTGCCCTTTCTGGGCCTTATCTCCTCATGTGTTGTTATGGTAATTATATCTAACTCATATTGCTGTTAGGAGGATTAAGTAAGATGAATTATATAAAGACCCTTCCATGGTCCAGGCACATTGTGGCTTCTCAAAAACTGGCACCAATATCATGGTTACTACTTTAAGTACATCAGGAGTTAAATGAAATTTTGTGGTCCAACCTGAGGACCTTATTATATTTTATTCAGGTCAATGCGAAGTTACAGCCTAGGTTCTAAACTGATTTATAAACAAACTTTTGAATTGAAACCTGTGTAGAGTTTGGCGACTCCAAGAGTTAATATACAGGATAAAGGATTCAAAGGAAAAGGATGTACTTTATAATTCTAAAGATGCTGAGAAATAATCTTGGAACCATGCGAAGTAGAATATAGCAATGCTTCCTTCTAAAACAGAAATAAAGGCACTTGTAGGTGGTTTTAGTCCCAGTGTTTCTATGTACAGGGGAGGTAGGGGAAGAGGAGATTCTTCACTCTGCCCATGCCATTGGCCCCTCCCAATACAACTTGTCCCTTAGTTGGAACACAGATTGTATGGAAGAATTGGCAGATAGAGGGTGCAAAGCCAGCCAGTGGGGAACACTCCTTAGATTAAAAGCACTATTGATCTTCTTCATGGAAGCCTTTATACTTTCTGATGTCACTGAACAAGTGACCTAGAAACAGAATTGTCAGGTTTGAGCTTACCTCTAAAGATCGATGCACTGATGATTTCCAAGTAGAACTTTGAAACTGGGAGGGGTGGGGGACTTTAGAAAGAATATAGGTAATAATATTACTTGGAACAAATACACTCTTACCCTTCATTTTTTTTAATCTATAAAATGGAAAAGGGAGAAAAAGACCCACATGGCTAAATAACACTATCTGAAATGTTTCTGAATTTTTCAATATCTGGTATACAAAATTCTTACATTTAGAGTCAGATTTTTGAGTCAGATATCCTAGTATTAATGGTGTAGATTCTATTCATTTACCTAATCAGCATGCATTGAGCATAGACTATGTAGCAGAACTCTTCTAGTTCTTGAGTTTTTCAATGAACAGGATGGAAGTGCTACCTGCTTTCTTGAAGCTTAATTTAAAGATGGGAAAAGAGACTAAAATGTTTTAAAAAATCAAATTAAAAATAACTATAAATTGTTATAAATACTGTGAAGGAAACAAACAAGGCCTGAAATTTTTAAAAATAATGGAAATTTTATAAGGTTAAAGGAGCATTCTGTAGCTCAAAGTATTAGTAGAGCCTTCTCTTGAGCTGAAAACAGGAGGGTGAGAGGAAGCTAATCTGGTTCAAACTCTAGCCCTACTATTGTAATAACTTTCTGTGGGACCTGAATATATCACTTTTCTCTCTATGACTCAGTTTTCTCATCTCTAAAATGGAGTTAATTTCTACTTCATATGGTGGCTGAAATAATTAACACAGCTCATATAAAAAAAAAAGCCTTCACTCACCTTCTCACTGAATAAGCACTAAATAAGTGCTTAAGGGTGAAAAAATTCATATATTAATGCAGGTGAAATTTCTTGAATTTTGCATTATAATTACAAGTCATGATAGAAGCCAAAAAATAAACTAAATCCAAAAGTGTAGAATGAAATTCCCATTTTTACCTTTGGCAAGGATACTCACAGTTTCTGGAAAAAATGAAAGATAGTTTAACCAGCCATGCTGGAAATGGACTTTTCCCATCTGTCTCTTGATTACCAGAGATAGCTCTGTAGGTGCAGCTGTAAAGGATAGAAAAGTGGAGTCAATTTCTGCAAAAAAAAAAAGGGGGGGGATATCTGAATGTCCCCCATTTACTTCATGTTTATCACATTTTCTGGGGCTTGGTGGTTTTATGAAGGTGGAAAGAATTATTGCATGGAATTGAGTTAATCTGTTTGGGTAACAGTCTTTAAAAAGGCCAGGTGGCTTATTTGTAATCAGTTATAAAGTGGATCTTTTCGTAGACTTGGTGTAGTACGTCTTGTTTAGCTTATTTTTGGCCTCTTCAGGAATATTAATGTCAAACATTTATTTTAATACATTTTTACAAATAAAACATATCTTTGAGGAAGCATGATGTCATAAGTGTGTTAAAATTTTGATTCATCTTCTTACTTGCTGTGTGATACAGATGTTTGTCTCTTAACTCCCCTGTGTAATACAGTCATGCTTATCTTATTTGCCAGTTATTGCCATGTAGCAAGTCACTTCAAAATTTAAGAGCTTACAAAAATAACAGTCATTATTGCCATGATGTCTCGTGATTCTGTGAGTTAACTGGGCCTGGGGCTTCTCATGCTGTTGAAATAAGACAGTAACAAGGGCTGGAGTCATTGCTAAGGCTTCTTCACTCCTATGTCCGGTGGGTAGTGCTGGAACTTCATCCAGGGCAGTTGGCCGGAATACCTACATGTGGCCTCTCCAGGTGTATTTGTGGCCTTTCACAGAATGTTGCCTGCGTTCCAAGAGCAAGTGATCTAAAGAGCACCACATGGAAGCTGTAGCATCCTTTGTGTCTTGGAAGTCACATAGTGTAATTTGCTCTGGGATCACAGGTCCACCCATATTCAAGGGGACAGAAAATAAATCGAACTCATGACGGAGAAGTGTCACTGTTATTTATTTATTTATTTGAGAGAGAGAAGGGACGGTGGGGGTGCGGGGGGGGGGGAGAGGAGCAGAGGGAGAGAGAAACTTAAGCAGACTCTGCAATGCATGTGGAGCCTGACCTGGGGCTCGATCTCAAGACCCTGAGATCAGGGCCTGAGCTGAAAACAAGAGTCATTCACCTAACTGACTGTACCACCCAGGTTGCCCCATCACTGTTATAGTTTTAAGAGTATGTAGGGTGAAAGCTTTTGTTGTATCCATCTTGAAAAATACTGTCTGCCACAATTTATGAAATTCTTATGAGGAATAGTGATCAATTGTGAAAAGTAGCCAGCATGGTGCCTAACAGGTGTTCGGGAATGAGTATACTCAATTTACTGGTGTCTGTGCTTGTTTTAAGTAGGCTTGAACAGATCTTCAGATATCCAGGTTCCTGATTAATTCAGAAGGTTGAGAGTGTCTTGCCCCTAAGTGTCACAGAGTAAATTCTGCAATGGTGATCAATTGCTTTCCAACCCAAGTGAAATTTCAAACACTGGATCTAGGACCTGGTATCCTGAAATCTATTCAGTATGATTTATATCATAGGATTAAAAGTATTTTTTCCTTTCTCTTTATTTTTTTTAATTTTATTATGTTAATCACCATACATTACATCATTAGTTTTTGATGTAGTGTTCCGTGATTCATTGTTTGCGTATAACACCCAGTGCTCCATTCAATATGTGCCCTCCTTAATACCCATCACCAGGCTAACCCATCCCCCCACCCCCCTCCCCTCTAGAACCCTCAGTTTGTTTCTCAGCGTCCATAGTCTCTGATGGTTCGTCTCCCCCTCCGATTTCCCCCTCTTCATTTTTCCCTTCCTACTATCTTCTTCTCTTTTTTTAACATACAATGTATTATTTGTTTCAGAGGTACAGGTCTGTGATTCAACAGTCTTACACAATTCACAGCGCTCACCATAGCACATACCCTGCCCAATGTCTTATCACCCAGCCACCTCATCCCTCCCACCCCCCACCACTCCAGCAACCCCCAGTTTCTTTCCTGAGATTAAGAATTCCTCATATCAGTGAGATCATATGATACATGTCTTTCTCTGACTGACTTATTTCACTCAGCATAATACCCTCCAGATCCATCCATGTCATTGCAAGTGGCAAGATTTCATTCCTTTTGATGGCCGCATAATATTCCATTGTGTATATATACCACATCTTCTTTATCCATTCATCTGTTGATGGACATCTTGGCTCTTTCCACAGTTTGGCTATTGTGGACATTGCTGCTATAAACATCGGGGTGCACGTACCCTTTCGGGTCCCTACTTTTGTATCTTTGGGGTAAATACCCAGTAGTGCAATTGCTGGATCATATGGTAGCTCTATTTTCAACTTTTTGAGGAACCTGCATACTGTTTTCCAGAGTGGCTGCACCAGCTTGCATTCCCACCAACAGTGTAGGAGGGTTCCCCTTTCTCCACATCCCCGCCAACATCTGTCATTTCCTGACTTGTTAATTTTAGCCATTCTGACTGGTGTGAGGTGGTATCTCATTGAGGTTTTGATTTGGATTTCCCTGAGGCCGAGCGATATTGAACACTTTTTCATGTGTCTGTTGGCCGTTTGGATGTCTTCTTTGGAAAAATGTCTGTTCATGTCTTCTGCCCATTTCTTGATTGGATCATTTGTTCTTTGGGTGTTGAGTTTAATGAGTTCTTTATAGATTTTGGATACTAGCCCTTTATCTGATATGTCATTTGCAAATATCTTCTCCCATTCTGTCAGTTGTCTTTTGGTTTTGTTGACTGTTTCCTTTGCTTTGCAAAAGCTTTTTATCTTGATGAAGTCCCAATAGTTCATTTTTGCCCTTGCTTCCCTTGCCTTTGGCGATGTTTCTAGGAAGAAGTTGCTGCGGCTGAGGTCAAAGAGGTTGCTGCCTGTGTTCTCCTTTAGGATTTTGATGGACTCCTGTCTCACATTGAGGTCTTTCAACCATTTGGAGTCTATTTTTGTGTGTGGTGTAAGGAAATGGTCCAGTTTCATTCTTCTGCATGTGGCTGTCCAATTTTCCCAACACCATTTGTTGAAGAGACTCTTTTTTCCATTGGACATTCTTTCCTGCTTTGTCAAAGATTAGTTGACCATATAGTTGAGGGTCCATTTCTGGGCTCTCTATTCTGTTCCATTGATCTATGTGTCTGTTTTTGTGCCAGTACCATACTGTCTTGATGATGACAGCTTTGTAGTAGAGCTGGAAGTCCGGAATTGTGATGCCGCCAGCTTTGCTTTTCTTTTTCAACATTCCTCTGGCTATGCGGGGTCTTTTCTGGTTCCATACAAATTTTAGGATTATTTGTTCCATTTCTTTGAAGAAAGTGGATGGTATTTTGATGGGGATTGCATTGAATGTGTAGATTGCTCTAGGTAGGATTGACATCTTCACAATATTTGTTCTTCCAATCCATGAGCATGGAACGTTTTTCCATTTCTTTCTGTCTTCCTCAATTTCTTTTATGAGTATTTTATAGTTTTCTGAGTACAGATCCTTTGCCTCTTTGGTTAGATTTATTCCTAGGTATCTTATGGTTTTGGGTGCAATTGTAAATGGGATCGACTCCTTAATTTCTCTTTCTTCTGACTTGTTGTTGGTGTATAGGAATGCCACTGACTTCTGTGCATTGATTTTATATCCTGCCACTTGACTGAATTCCTGTATGAGTTCTAGCAGTTTTGGGGTGGAGTCTTTGGGATTTTCCACATAAAGTATCATATCATCTGCAAAGAGTGAGAGTTTGACTTCTTCTTTGCCAATTTGGATGCCTTCGATTTCTTTTTGTTGTCTGATTGCTGTGGCTAGGACTTCCAATACTATGTTGAATAGCAGTGGTGATAGTGGACATCCCTGCCGCGTTCCTGACCTTAGGGGGAAAGCTCTCAGTTTTTCCCCATTGAGAATGATATTCGCTGTAGGTTTTTCATAGATGGCTTTTATGATATTGAGGTATGTACCCTCTATCCCTATACTCTGAAGAGTTTTGATCAAGAAAGGATGCTGTACTTTGTCAAATGCTTTTTCTGCATATATTGAGAGGATCATATGATTCTTGTTCTTTCTTTTCTTATGTATTGTATCACGTTGATTGATTTGCGGATGTTGAACCAACCTTGCAGCCCAGGGAGAAATCCCACTTGGTCGTGGTGAATAATCCTTTTAATGTACTGTTGGATCCTATTGGCTAGTATTTTGGTGAGAATTTTTGCATCCATGTTCATCAGGGATATTGGTCTGTAATTCTCCTTTTTGATGGGGTCTTTGTCTGGTTTTGGGATCAAGGTAATGCTGGCCTCATAAAATGAATTTGGAAGTTTTCCTTCCATTTCTATTTTTTGGAACAGTTTCAGAAGGATAGGTATTAATTCTTCTTTAAATGTTTGGTAGAATTCCCCTGGGAAGCCATCTGGCCCTGGGCTTTTGTGTTTTGGGAGATTTTTGATGACTGCTTCTATTTCCTTAGTGGTTATAGGTCTGTTCAGGTTTTCTATTTCTTCCTGGTTCAGTTTTGGTAGTTGATACATCTCTAGGAATGCATCCATTACTTCCAGGTTATCTAATTTGCTGGCATAGAGTTGCTCATAATATGTTCTTATAATTGTTTGTATTTCTTTGGTGTTGGTTGTGATCTCTCCTCTTTCATTCATGATTTTGTTGATTTGGGTCATTTCTCTTTTCTTTTTGATAAGTCTGGCCAGGGGCTTATCAATCTTGTTAATTCTTTCAAAGAACCAGCTCCTAGGTTCGTTGATCTGTTCTACTGTTCTTTTGGTTTCTATTTCATTGATTTCTGCTCTGATCTTTATTATTTCTCTTCTCCTGCTGGGTTTAGGCTTTATTTGCTGTTCTTTCTCCAGCTCCTTTAGGTGTAGGGTTAGGTTGTGTACTTGAGACCTTTCTTGTTTCTTGAGAAAGGCTTGTATTGCTATATACTTTCCTCTTAGGACTGCCTTTGCTGTATCCCAAAGATTTTGAATAGTTGTGTTTTCATTTTCATTGGTTTCCATGAATTTTTTTAATTCTTCTTTAATTTCCTGGTTGACCCAATAATTGTTTAGTAGGATGCTCTTTAGCCTCCATGTATTTGAGTTCTTTCCGACTTTCCTCTTGTGATTGAGTTCTAGTTTCAAAGCATTGTGGTCTGAAAATAGGCAGGGGATGATCCCAATCTTCTGGTACCGGTTGAGACCTGATTTATGACCTAGGATGTGATCTATTCTGGAGAGTGTTCCATGGGCACTAGAGAAGAATGTGTATTCCGTTGCTTTGGGATGGAATGTTCTGAATATGTCTGTGAAGTCCATTTGGTCCAGTGTGTCATTTAAAGTCTTTATTTCCTTGTTGATCTTTTGCTTAGACGATCTGTCCATTTCAGTGAGGGGGTGTTAAAGTCCTCCACTATTATTGTATTGTTGTCAATGTGTTTCTTTGCTTTTGTTATTAGTTGCCTTATATAATTGGCTGCTCCCATGTTAGGGGCATAGATATTTACAATTGTTAGATCTTCTTGTTGGATAGACCCTTTAAGTATGATATAGTGTCCTTCCTCATCTCTTATTACAGTCTTTGGTTTAAAATCTAATTTGTCTGCTATAAGGATTGCCACCCCAGCTTTCTTTTGGTGTCCATTAGCATGGTAAATGGTTTTCCACCCCCTCACTTTAAATCTGGGGGTGTCTTTGGTTCTAAAATGAGTCTCTTGCAGACAGCATATCGATGGGTCTTGTTTTTTAATCCAATCTGATAGCCTGTGTCTTTTGATTGGGGCATTTAGCCCATTTACATTCAGGGTAACTATTGAAAGATAGGAATTTAGTGCCATTGTATTGCCTGTAAAGTGACTGTTACTGTATATTGTTTGTGTTCCTTTCTGGTCTATGTTGCTTTTAGGCTCTCTCTTTGCTTAGAGGACCCCTTTCAATATTTTTTGTAGGGCTGGTTTCGTGTTTGCAAATTCCTTTAGTTTTTGTTTGTCCTGGAAGCTTTTTATCTCTCCTTCAATCTTCAATGACAGCCTAGCTGGATATAGTATTCTTGGCTGCATATTTTTCTCATTTAGTGCTCTGAATATGTCCTGCCAGTCCTTTCTGGCCTGCCAGGTCTCTGTGGATAAGTCTGTTGCCAATCTAATGTTTCTACCATTGTAGGTTACATATCTCTTCTCCTGAGCTGCTTTCAGGATATTCTCTTTGTCTCTGAGACTTGTACGTTTTACTATTAGATGTCGGGGTGTTGACCTATTTTTATTGATTTTGAGAGGGGTTCTCTGTGCTTCCTGGATTTTGATGCCTGTTTCCTTCCCCAAATTAGGGAAGTTCTCTGCTATAATTTGCTCCATTATACCTTCTGCCCCTCTCTCTCTTTCTTCTTCTTCTGGGATCCCAATTATTCTAATGTTGTTTCGTCTTATGGTATCGTTTATCTCTCGAATTCTGCCCTCGTGATCCAGTAGTTGTTTATCTCTCTTTTTCTCAGCTTCTTTATTTTCCATCATTTGGTCTTCTATCTCACTGATTCTTTCTTCTGCCTCATTTATCCTAGCAGTTAGCGCCCCCATATTTGATTGCACCTCATTAATAGCCTTTTTGATTTCTACTTGGTTAGATTTTAGTTCTTTTACTTCTCCAGAAAGGGTTTCTCTAATAACTTCCATGCTTTTTTCAAGCCCAGCTAGTATCTTTAAAGTGATGATTCTGAACTCTAGATCTGACATCGTACTAATGTCCATATTGAGTAGGTCCCTGGCAGTCGGTACTACCTCTTGTTCTTTTTGTTGAGGTGATTTTTTCCATCTTGTCATTTTGTGCAGAGGAGAATAGATTAATGAGAGAACAAAATGCTAGCAGGGTAACAACGTCCCCAGAAAATATACTCTAAACAAATCAGAAAAGACCTGAAGCAGTGGGAAAAGAAAGGGAAAGAGAGAAAAAAGAAAAAGAAAGAAAAAAAGAAAAAAGAAAACGATAAAGATAAAGATAAAAACAAACAAAAACAGAACAAAACAAAACAAAACAAAAACAGAATGTGATCAGATATGATCAGGCTGGTTTATAGATCAGTGCCACACACTAGATTTTGGGTGTATTTTGGTCTGTTAAAAGAAAGTCCCTCCCAAAATTTTAAAGAAAGAAAAACTTATATATGTACAAAACTAAGGGTTGATATGATGAAGGGATGGAATATGACTGTAAAGATGGAAATTATAAAAAATTTTAAAAAAGGATTTGATACGTTGTTTGAAAAAAGAAAGAAGAGGATTAAAAAAAAAAGAAAGAAAAAAGGGAGAGAATGTGATCAGGCAGGGGAGTAGATAAAATCCATACACTAGAGATTTAGAGTATATTTTGATCTGTTAGAAGAAACTATCTCAAGATTTTAAGGAGAGAACAACTTATATATATATGCCAAAAATACGGGTAACTACTATGAAGGGATAGAATATGACTTTAAAAATGAAAAATAAAAATGTTTTTTTTTTTTTAAAAAGGGATTGATAAGATGTTGGTTGAAAAAGGGAAAAAGAAAAATTCAAAAAAAAAAAAAAGACAGTTAAAAAAAATAATTAACTTTGAAAGACTAAAGAATCATGGTAAAAAAGCCATGAATTCTATGTGCAGTATTCCCCTAGCGCTGGAGTTCTGCCGTTCTCATTGATCGGTAAACTTGGTCTTGGCTGGCTGTTCTCGCTGATCTTCTGGGGGAGGGGCCTGTTGCCGTGGTTCCCAAATGTCTTTGCCAGAGGCGGAATTGCCCTGCCCTTGCCCGTCCGGGCTAAGTAATCTGCTCGGGTTTGCTCTCCGGAGCTTTTGTTCCCTGCAAGCTTTCCGTACAGCTTTGGAGGCGGACAGTGAAAATGGTGGCCTCCCAGTCTCCGCCCCGGAGGAGCCGAGAACTCGGGGTCCCACTCCTCAGCGAGCCCCCAGAGAAAAGCAGTCAGTCACTCCCGTCTCCCCGGTCTCCGGCCACACTCCGCGCTCACCCGGCCTGTGACCGCGCCTTTCTATCTGGCACCTGACCCCGGGTGGAGTCTCCAAACCCAGCAGATCCCCGCGGTGCGCTCCCGCACCTCTCCTCCCAGGGGAAGAAGGTGAGTCTCCCCGGATCTGCCGCTTGTTGTGTCCCTGCTGGAGGAGCAGTGGCCCGACTGTGCCGCGGATCACGGTTTATAGCAACCCCGAGCTGAGAGCCCGCGCCTGGGCTCCGTCTCTGCAGCCGGCTTCCCCGCTCCGATACCTGGGAGCTCTGCCGCACTCAGGCACCCCCGGTCTTTCTGTGACCCCGAGGGTCCTGAGACCACACTGTCCTGCGAGGGTTCCACCCCCCACTTCGCCACCAGAGTGACGTCCCTCAGCGGAGCAGACTTCTAAAAGTTCCGATTTTGTGCTCCGTGCCTCTATCACTTGCCAGAAGCGGCCGATGGAGGCCCCTCCCCCGCCGTCTATCCTCCCGAATAACGCCTCGGATTCACTTCTCCGCACGTCCTACCTTCCAGAAAGTAGTCGCTTTTCTGTTCAAAGAGTTGTTGCTATTCTTTTCTCTGATCTCCTGTTGAGTTTGTAGGTGTTCAGAATGGTTTGATCCCTATCCAGCTGAATTCCTGAAAGGAGATGAAATCCAGGTCTCCTACTCCTCCGCCATCTTGCTCCGCCCCCTACATCATTAGTTTTTGATGTAGTGTTCCATGATTCATTGTTTGCGTATAACACCCAGTGCTCCATTCAGTACATGCCCTCTTTAATACCCATCACCAGGCTAACCCATCCCCCCACCCCCCTCCCCTCTAGAACCCTCAGTTTGTTTCTCAGAGTCCATAGTCTCTCATGGTTCATCTCCCCCTCCGATTCCTCCCCCTTCATTTTTCTCTTCCTACTATCTTCTTTTTTTTTTTTTTTTAACATATATTGTATTATTTGTTTCAGAGGTACAGATCTGTGATTCAACAGTCTTGCACAATTCACAGCGCTCACCATAGCACATACCCTCCCCAATGTCTATCACCCAGCCACCCCATCCCTCCCACCCCCCACCACTCCAGCAACCCTCAGTTTGTTTCCTGAGATTAAGAATTCCTCATATCAGTGAAGTCATATGATACATGTCTTTCTCTGATTGACTTTTTTCGCTTAGCATAATACTCTCCAGTTCCATCCATGTCATTGCAAATGGCCAGACTTTGGGGTTTTTTGATGGCTGCATAATATTCCGTTGTGTATATATATATACACCACATCTTCTTTATCCACTCGTCTGTTGATGGACATCTTGGCTCTTTCCATAGTTTGGCTATTGTGGACATTGCTGCTGTAAACATCGGGGTGCACGTACCGCTTCGGATCACTACATTTGTATCTTTGGGGTAAATACCCAGTAGTGCAATTGCTGGGTTGTAGGGCAGCTCTATTTTTCAACTTTTTGAGGCACTTTTGAGGAACCTCCATACTATTTTCCAGCTGTTTCCTGCACCAGCTTGCTTTCCCTCCAACAGTGTAGGAGGGTTCCCCTTTCTCCGCATCCTCACCAACATCTATTGTTTCCTGACTTGTTAATTTTAGCCATTCTGACGGGTGAGAGGTGGTATCTCATTGAGGTTTTGATTTGGATTTCCCTCATGTCGAGCAGTGTTGAGCACTTTTTCATGTGTCTGTTGGCCATTTGAATGTCTTCTTTGGAAAAATGTCTGTTCATGTCTTCTGCCCATTTCTTGATTGAATTATTTGTTCTTTGGGTGTTGAGTGTGATAAGTTCTTTATAGATTTTGGATACTAGCCCTTTATCTGATATGTGATTTGCAAATATCTTCTCCCATTCTGTCAGTTGTCTTTTGGTTTTGTTGACTGTTTCTTTTGTTTTTATCTTGATGAAGTCCCAAGATTTCATATTTGCCCTTGCTTCCCTTGCCTTTGATGATGTTTCTAGGAAGAAGTTGCTTGGCTCCTTATATCACACAAATTAGATTTTAAACCAAAGATTATAATAAGAGATGAGGAAGGACACTATATCATATTTAAAGGGTCTACCCAACAAGAAGATCTAACAATTATAAATATCTATGCCCCTAACATGGGAGCAGCCAATTATATAAGCTAATTAATAACAAAAGCAAAGAAACACATCGACAACAATACAATAATAGTGGAGGACTTTAACACCCCCTCACTGAAATGGACAGATCATCTAAGCAAAAAATCAACAAGGAAATAAAGATTTTAAATGACACACTGGACCAAATGGCCTTCACAGACATATTCAGAACATTCCATCCCAAAGCAACGGAATACACATTCTTCTCTAGTGCCCATGGAACACTCTCCAAAATAGATCACATCCTAGGTCACAAATCAGGTCTCAACTGGTACCAAAAGATTAGGATCATTCCCTGCATATTTTTGGACCACAATGCTTTGAAACTAGAACTCAATCACAAGAGGAAAGTCGGAAAGAACTCAAATACATGGAGGCTAAAGAGCATCCTACTGAAGAATGAATGGGTCAACCAGGAAATTAAAGAAGAATTAAAAAAATTCATGGAAACAAATGAAAATGAAAACACAACTGTTCAAAATCTTTGGGATACAGCAAAGGCGGTCCTAAGAGGAAAGTCTATAGCAATACAGGCCTTTCTCAAGAAACAAGAAAGGTCTCAAGTACACAACCTAACCCTACACCTAAAGGAGCTGGAGAAAGAACAGCAAATAAAGCCTAAACCCAGCAGGAGAAGAGAATTAATAAAGATCAGAGCAGAAATCAATGAAATAGAAACCAAAAGAACAGTAGAACAGATGAAAAAAACTAGGAGCTGGTTCTTTGAAAGAAGTAATAAGATTGATAAACCCTGGCCAGACTTATCAAAAAGAAGAGAGAAGGGACCCAAATAAATAAAATCATGAATGAAAGAGGAGAGATCACAACCAACACCAAAGAAATACAAACAATCATAAGAACATATTAGGAGCAACCCTATGCCAGCAAATTAGATAATCTGGAAGAAATGGATGCATTCCTAGAGATGTATCAACTACCAAAATTGAACCAGGAAGAAATAGAAAACCTGAAAAGACCCATAACCACTAAGGAAATTGAAGCAGTCATCAAAAATCTCCCAACAAACAAGAGCCCAGGGCCAGAGGGCTTCCCGGGGGAATTCTACCAAACATTTCAAGAAGAATTAATACCTATTCTTCTGAAACTGTTCCAAAAAATAGAAATGGAAGGAAAACTTCCAAATTCATTTTATGAGGCCAGCGTTACCTTGATCCCAAAGTCAGACAAAGACCCCATCAAAAAGAATTGCAGACCAATATCCCTGATGAACATGGATGCAAGAATTCTCACCGAAATACTAGCCAATAGGATCCAACAGTACATTAAAGGGATTATTCACCATGACCAAGTGGGATTTATTCCTGGGCTGCAAGGTTGGTTCAACATCCGCAAATCAATCAGTGTGATACAATACATTAATAAAGGAAAGAACAAGAACCATATGATCCTCTCAATAGATGCAGAAAAAGCATTTGACAAAGTACAGCATCCTTTCTTGATCAAAACTCTTCAGAGTATAGGCATAGAGGGTACATACCTCAATATCATAAAAGCCATCTATGAAAAACCCACAGCGAATATCATTCTCAATGGGGAAAAACTGAGAGCTTTCCCCCTAAGGTCAGGAACATGGCAGAGATGTCCACTATCACCACTGCTATTCAACATAGTATTAGAAGTCCTAGCCACAGCAATCAGACAACAAAAAGAAATAAAATTCATCTGAATCGGCAAAGAAGTCAAACTCTCACTCTTTGCAGATGATGTGATACTTTATGTGGAAAACCCAAAAGACTCCACCCTAAAACTGCTAGAACTCATACAGGAATTCAGTAAAGTGGCAGGATATAAAATCAATGCACAGAAATCAGTGGCATTCCTATACACCAACAACAAGACAGAAGAAAGAGAAATTAAGGCGTCGATCCCATTTACAATTGCACCCAAAACCATAAGATACCTAGGAATAAATCTAACCAAAGAGGCAAAGAATCTGTACTCTTCTTGCCTTCCTATTAAAATTTAGTTTATAATGGTACTTTAAAATTTACATAATAATGTAGTATGTGAATGTCAAGCACTGATGGCTCAATCAATCAAACATTTATTGATGATCTAATTTGTGTTAACTACCAGGTGCTATTTGACTTGTCCTCAGGGTCCTTATGGACTAAAAGAGGAGACGGACACTCTTACAAGAGTTTTAAGGCACAGTAGAATTAAGTGTATTAGATGTTCATACAAATCCTTTGGGACCACAGACCCCAGCTTCATAAATCTTGACTTAGCAGGTTGCAGGAGGTGTAACTGAAAGATAAGCCCTGATAGGTAAGTGTGATTTTCACAGGGGGATCTTTCTAGAAAGATAACTCCACTTTTTGAAACCACATGAGAAAGACAGAGAAGCACAAATCTTCAGTTCATTTTGCAAATGCCCTGTAGGCTATATGGTGGTGGGGGAGGAGGAGAGGCAAAGGAAAGGAAGGTTGAGGACAAATTGTAGAGGATCCTAGTATCATGCTAAGGCAAATGCGTATTATGCAGAAGGCAAGAGAAAGCATTGACAGGTGTTTGAGTCTGGAGTTCTATTTCCATCCCGGGACTGAAGGAGCTAAATCTCGAGACATTTTGACTTTAGGATGGACAGAAAAGGCCATGTGAGTTGGAAGTCCCAAAGATACCTCTAGGTGGAGCTGTCTAACTGTATTTGGAAACCAGGGTTTCTTCTCAAGGTATCCACTGTGACCAGTGACACAGGCAAGCAACTGAAATGGTAGTGACTGGGATGGAAGGAGCCATCCATAAGGTGGTAATGGAGCAATCCAGAAGAGCTTATGACATTTCACAGAGAGAAAAAGTGCAGTGAAGTTTGAAGAGGTTCAAGGATAGGATATTTGGGATGCTATATAAGCAGGCAAACAAGAAGGAATCAGTGGCCAGAGGAGTGGTGGTAGGGCGGATGGTTTGGTACGATTATAGAACTTCCTCGGGAGAGTAGTATAGCACAAAAGACTTTTTAAAAGTCTTTATTTCAATTCCAGTTAGTTAACATACACTGCAATACTAGTTTCAGGTGTATAATAGAATGATCCTCCACTTAAATACAGCACTCACTGCCCACTACAAGTGCACTACTCACCACAAAAGATTTTTTAAAAGACTTTTAAAAAGGTGGTCCTGTTCAACAGTGTCACATGCTGCAGTGGAATTGAGGAGGATGCACCTGGGGAAGAAGCAGCTGGATCTGGCGTGTGAGAAGTCGACTTGTCTGCCTGGAGAAGGCTGTTCCAGTAGAGGGGCGGGGAATAAGAAAGACTACATCAGGTTAAAGGTCAATGGTGGCAGATGAGAAGCAGAAAAGTGGAGTCATCTATTCAGAAGTTCAGTGACAAAAGCAAGAGGGAGATGAAAAAGTAGATGGAAGAGTGATCGGATGTGTTTTTGATTGGGAAAGATTGAAGCAAGAGTTTTGATGTACTCTGCGGTAGTCCACTATGTGGTAGGAAACTATAGTCCGCAGTGTCTACTCTATAATGTGCTATTTATCATGTATAGAATGAAATTCACAAGGTTGATTTTGTGGACAAACGGGCACATACAAAAATCTATGAACATTCATGATGTATCTTCAATAACAAGTTATTCCATTAATATTTAACTAATATAATTCCATGTTTAGTAAGTGATTATTATTAGTATTGATCCCTGCTCAATCCTTTTCCATGCCTGGGAGTCTGAGTGTATTTCTGCCCTTTATTAAGAAATAATCTTTCAAATTCACATTTTGTCAGAGAGCAGGATGGCATAGGGCACAGAGCATAGACCATGACATAGCTGGAACATTTTAACATGATTTGATTTTATAAAATAAGGATCAGGCATTGCTTGGTTTTAAAACATTTGCTGCTGGAATTCTGTTATTTATGCAAAAGCTTTGCTGATCAGTAGGGCTTTGTCCCCGATGCCAAGTTTTTAGCACCTTCCACAGCTCCCTGTGAATAATGCAGAGGGGTGATGGGACCCTGTAAGCCAACTCTGGAAGCAAGCCCTCTCAAAAACATGATCTCCCACAATTAAGTAATGCAACAACTTTTCTATCTCAAAACATGCCAATAAATGTTCTAAGTTTTGATAACTAGTATTTACATTTGTAAAGCTAAGGAAAAGGAAAATATTTTTAACTCACAGTCCACAGAGTTGGTATGCATATGACCCTAGGAGTATATGTATTATGTATCTTTAATGATTAAATGTGATCCACAAATAAGACATGACAGTAACCCGGGCTCACTTCTTAGACCGCATTCATTTACCTGATGATCTCATCTAGCATCGTGATACAAACGCCATCTGTAGGTTGACACCTCCCAAGTGTTCATCCCAGCTCAGAACTTCCTGGCAACCTTCAAACTTAGATACACAACGGTTTACTCACTTCTAGTCCCTCAAATTTAACATGTTCAAAACTGAACCAACTCACCCCAGATCTGCTTCATCAATAACCCTATTACAGCAAGTGGTGACATTGTGTTTTTATGTGCCCCAACCAAACACTTGGGGGTAATTTAGTCTCCCTTTTTCTCACACCCTGAATTATCGGTCAGAAAATTATGCCAGGTCACTGTGACCAGTCTACATCTGGACTCTGATTCCTTCTCACCACCCCCATTGCCACCACCAGCATGTCCAGTCTGAATTACTGAAATAGCATTTGAAGCTGGTCTGCCTACTTTGGTCCTTGCTTTACCTGCAATCCATTTTGTCTGCCAGATGGTCTTCTTAAAATGTAAGTCAGATCACATCACATTGCTGCTGAAAATCCTCCAAGGGCTTGCCAGTCCGAGTCAAATGCAATCCTGCTGTTTTATACACCCATGTACAGTCACCTTTCTTCTCCTCCTTCATTTCTCCTCTGGCTTTGGATTGATTCTTCTTACCTTCTCTCCTTCTACTGAAGCCACCATGGCCTCCATACATTTGCCCAGAACACATTTTCTTCCCATGTTCCCATAATCATCTCTCTCACACCTTTCATTTTTCTCAAATGTCATCCATTCAGTGGTATTTTCCCTGGCCATCCTAATTAAATCCACAATATCCCCTTCCCTTCTCCTGCTAATTCCCCTTCCTTGCTTTATTTTTCTCCGTAGCATTTAACAGCTCCAAAGTACTTATTTATTTTGTATAGTATGTCTCCCCTAATATGGTTAAATCTGTAAAAATATGGATTTTTATCTGTTCTGTATATGTCTGTATCACCAGTGCCTGTAACAGTGCCTAGCCCTTGGTAGGTGCTCAATAAATATTTGTTGAAGAATCACTCTATTTAATAAGTAGTAGAGCCAGAATTTCACACAATTTCAGAGTCCTTCTCTGTGAAATAAATAAAGGTGTGATGTATTGAATGTATAATATTTACTTTGCTACTTGTTCCTCTGCCTGGCAAATCTGCAATTAGAATGACTTTATGACAAATTATCTATTTGAAATTTTCAATATTATTAGCTCAATTGCCCCTGCATAGGCAAGGCAAAGATAGGTTTACCAATTGACCATGAAAGCCTTGCATACTTATTACAAAGCAAAGTGATAATGGACTTAACATATCGTGATTTCTATGTTTAAGGATATATTACCTGTGGATGAATAGGTAATAAGAAGCTCAATTTTCTAAATTCTTTATTTCTTCCCAAAGCAACTATATATGTATGTATATGTGTGTGTATAGTTTCTAGTCAACAATTGAAGCATTTAATTATAATTAAGCATTTTTAATGTAGTTATGAAAATATATGTGTCTGCATTCTTTTTGGCCAATCTTTTGGAAAAGCATCTTTTTCTCAGAGACAATAAAATACATCTTGGCCTGATCTGACAATTTTTGTAAAAGAAAAACACTGAATTTTAAATCCATTGATTTTAGACATGAGGTTCTTATTTTTTTTCTCACTCATTACACACCACACACACATGTATACACACACACCCCATATAGCAGGGCATGCAGTAGGATCTCAACATCAGGGCGGTAGAGGTTACCTCTCACTGGTTACTGACAGGAGACTAACTGTAGCAGATGAACAAACAGTTCTTTTGGTCTGCCTTAGTCTGACCTGGTCTCAGGAGTTTAAACAGATCAGACCAGTCCCTTAGGATTCTTAAGGAGACTTGTCCATTGACAAATGACCCTGGAATTTCTGAGTTAATTTCAAATTTCACAGGCAACATCTTTTCCTCACCTAAGAGGGTTGTTTGAAAGAACTAAGGATCAGGATATTTTATGTTTCCTGCCCCCTTATGGCAAAGTGCCCCCATCCCCAGAGGCAGAATCTGTCCAGAACCAATCATCCTGACCCCCAACCCAAGGGATTAAAGGAGATCAAGTCCAACACGGGACTCCAGGAAATCCAAAGGATAGTAAGGTTTCTTTGAACATAGCAATTAGGTTCTTCTTAGGTACCAAATTTGTAACTTAGAATTCAGCTGCTGTCTCATGAATCTTGATAGGAATTTGGTTATGCATTTGTACACATCACTTATGCTATGTTTTAGATGATATGTGTTGCCTCCTGAGAAGGCTCAGTTTTATTAAGAAGGTCTATATAATCAGCACTTTTATTAAACCCATGTTTTACTGGTCCTTAAATAGTGAAAACTGGATAAAGAAGATTCAGTTGAAGAAGAGAATCAGTCTTAAGAAGTCCAGTGTGTGATGGGGGCACCTGGTGGCTCAGTCGGTTGAGTGTCTGCCTTTGGCTCAGGTCATGATCCCAGGGTCCTGGGATCCAGTCCCGCATCGGGCTCCCTGCTTGGCGGGGAGTCTGCTTCTCCCTCTGCCCCTCCCCCCCGCTTGTGCTCTCTCATGCTCTCTCTGTTTCTCAAATAAATAAATAAAATCTTAAAAAAAAGAAGTCCAGGGGCGCCTGGGGGGCTCAGATGGTAAGCGTCTGCCTTTGGCTCAGGTCATGATCTCCAGGTCCTGGGATCAAGCCCCGCATCCGGCTCCCTGCTCAGCAGGGAGTCTGTTTCTCCCTCTTCCTCTGTCTCTCCCCACTACTCCTGCTCTCTCTCTCTCACTCTGTATCTCTCTGTCTCAAATGAATAAATAATAATAAAAAAAAGAAGTCCAATGTGTGATGAATGGAAAGAAAGTTATTTTAATCTTTTCTATATATTTCTAATGATGTGAAATTGACATTACAGACATCACTTGTAATAACCCTTATATATACATTATATAGTTTAAAGGCTTGCTTCCTCTGTGACATTTTCTATTTTGTGTAGCATTTTCTGCATAATGCATTGGATTTATTTATTATTTTAGCCTGAATTTGTCTTGTTGACATTTATATTCCTAAGGAACAATTGATATCTGTTTTATAAAAAAATGTGTGCTTGTGTATTTGTCATAAAACTATTAGATTCTGTAAGAACCTAAGGCAAACTCAATTAGCCATCAGTTTTAATTGTGCTTTACCTCAAGTGGTTTTTCTTTCCCTAGAGGACAGTCAGGGATGCTGTTGGCATTAAATGCAAAGGGAAACTGACCAAACAAGAAGCTTTCAAGTTGACTCTGTCCACTGGGCCTACTCTTTTCTCCCCCAAGAAACTATTTCTTTGCTAAAAATGTTCTTTTGGAAAGCTGATCTTCAGTTTCTTGTCTTCATAATGAAAAATGGTTAATATATCAGCAATGAATATTTTGTATTGATCACTGGCAAGTGATAGTTCTAAGGGTGGCCTATTATATGCTACATACAAAGGACTTTGAGTCCTGCAGAATGCCACAACCTCTAGTTAGGTCAGTCAATTTTCAGAGAATACAGTGGGGAAAATCCAGCCAAGGCAAATTACTGTTGTATACATGAAATATCTTGGTGGATCTTATTTTGGTTAATTTTTCTAGCTTTTCTAAATGCTTCACTGTATATGCTGCTGACAAGGAGCAAATTTAATTATTTTGAATTTCGGCAGCCTTTCCTTCCTTAGCCTTAACTTTCTTGTTGAGGCACTAATGAGCTGTGAAAAGGCCAACTGGAAGAGAAATAAGAGCTCCAGATAATCCATACTCTGATAAACTACTCCCATGATAATTGGCAGTTTACGGTTCTTCTGGGACAGTGGGGGAAATAAGCGATGTTGGCCAAGTACATGGAGCAATTTGTGTTAATAACATTGTAAAAGAAGTTTACAAGGCAATCACAATCCTTTAAAACAAATGTCATGTGTATACCTTCAGGCCTAGGCACAATTAGATTATCTGAAAAGCTTTATAGGTCGGATTGAGTTGTATCACAGCATTTCTAAATCAGGAGATTCTAAACGTACTTGTGACTGTTTATCTTCCAGCTCAAATGAATTTCCTTTCCTTGATTTATAGTTTCCCCAGAACGAACACACATTTGGCCTTTTTTTTTCTGCTCGTTTGCATGATTTTTAATTCATCCTCATGTTAAGGTTTTTAATTGCTGCCATATTTTAATATTCAAGGTTTAATTCATTGTTTTAATTTGTGCATTTGATGATAATTCTTTTCCCTTCCTAGTATATGAAATGAGGCCAACATATAAAAAATACCTTTTTATAGACTAGACAGAGATTGTGTAGAAAATTTCCAAGGGTTATACAAATCAAGAAAATGGTAACTGATTCACCTCGAGAGTATTTTTTAAATGTAATGAAACGTTGTCTTTAAATACAGTATTTATTATCCCAGTATGTGAACAAAGGAAGTATTTTTATTCCTTTTGTCTTTTCCCTTTTTTAAAAAGTAATTTGAAATATGCCGATAGGCATGTATTATTTTTTTATGTTTTAGTTTTTCCTTTTTCAAATTTTTATTTAAATTCCAGTTAGTTAACCTACAGTGTAATATTAGTTTCAGGTATAGAATTTAGTGATTCTTCACTTCCATATAACATCCAGTGCTTCTCACAAGTGCCTTCCTTAATATGCATCACCCATTTACCCCATCCTCTCCTCTCCCCTCCAGCAACCCTCAGTTTGTTCCCTATAGTTAAGAGTCTGTTTTCTGGTTTGTCTATTTCACCCCTATGTTCATAGGCATGTTTTAAATTTTGACATGCATATGTTCAAATTAGGACTATCTTTCAACAAAAATCCCAGTGATACAGTTGCTACATATTTTATAGTATCCATGATTTTATGTGGTGACTAAAAAATTTAAGCATATAAGTAAATTTTAGGGCATTGGCTAATGAAGCCCATGGTATATTTTTAAAAAATCTTTATGTAAACAAGTTATCTACTGAGAATACAGAAATTGTATGCCAAAATCAATCCATATAACACATGACATTAGTCACAGGAGGGTCTGGGGGAGAGAGAGATTGGATGAATCACAGAATTCTATCAGTAGTTCTGGGGATGTATGAGAGGCTTGTAATTATTTCACTCACCTGAAATATGGCACACTATTATATTTTGATTCTTAAATGCAATTTTTACCAATCTAGCTATCTCTGGGAAATGTTTCTTCCCCTTAAGTTATTAAAAGTGTCTGGCAACATAGTTAAAATTATAGTTTCTGTGAGCCAGATCCTGAGTTCATCTCCCATCTCTGTTTTTTATTAACTGTGTGACCCTTTTCTAACCTCTATGAATCTGGTCTCCTTGCTTTAACATTTAGACAGTAATCATCCCTTATGTTATAAGGTTAAATTAGGTAATTTAATGGGATGCTTACACCATACCTTAGAAATAGTAAACACTCAATGCATTATACTTGTGTTCTAATTATAAATTCTCTAACCATTTAGAGAATGAAGAAAGCATTATAAATTAGAGCATAGTCTGTTTCCAAAAAGAATATATCACAATGTCTACTCATATGTTTTTTTTTAATTTAAAATTAAGAAAAATTTTATTTAAAAGAAAAATTACTAATGTATAATATACAGGTTTTCAGATGATTTCATGTAATATATGGCACTTGATATCCTCAGTGGCAAGTCAGAGATCTTCAGTAGGATAGGTTGGTAATGGGGCCCTTCCCTATCTATTAACATCAGTGATGTTGTGGATGCATTGCAATGCACGTGAACAGTTATGTGGGTTTATAGATTGTGTTATCTTAAGTAGTAGAATACTTAAAATATTTTGCAGTAAAATGGAAGTGTCCTAGAAATTCTTTTTTACTGCGCAGAAGTGTTCTAGTTATCTAATGGCAAAACAGTTGAAAAAACTTAAGTTATGTGTTTTCTTTTTCACACAAGACACTTGTCTTCCAAATATGCTGAACATTTCTGTGTTGGCAAGTGGCTCTGAGGACTGTGTTATTTCTCAGATATCTCCAAAAGCAGGAAAAACACTTGGTCTCTCCTTTCAAGGCAAAGTTCTGTATTCACAACGATTGAGAAAGAAACTGCATTTTGTAAGAAATTCATGCTATGGAGAGAGCATTTTAAAAACGGGTATTTGGCAATATTCTCATCAGAAGCTTGTCACTTATAAAAGCTTTCACAGGTGCCTAAAGAAACTTGAAAGCAAAATTTAAATTTTTAAAAGAATATTATTAATAAAATGTTTCCCTGATGTTTTGAATCCATATTATAAATGTAAAAATATCTCCATTTGATGCTGAAGAAATTCTGACTTAGATGACAAAAGATTAAATTTTTGTAGCCAGATTTTTAAAAATACCTGATGGATTGGGTGAAAAGTGAGTAGGGCAGCTAGGTTGAATCAGTCCTCAAAATTGGTATTGAACACAAAGTGATTAAAAAAGTGGAATATGGACTCATAAATACTTTGATAAAGATGAACAATTTATAAAATTGGAGAGCATCATTGTAAAGGATCAGGAAAAGTCTTTAGGAGCTGATATTTGGGCTAGGACTTAACAGAGAATATGATTTTAAAAACTAATGTACTATATGTCGGCTAACTGAACATAATAAAAATAAAATGGTTTGACATTCAAAATAAAAAATAAATAAATGTGTTTAGGAAGTGTTTTTTTAAAAAATATGTTTGTAGTAGAAATAGGTGAGTAGGAAGGTGAAACGTGCCAAATGTGTGATTTGTAGGTGTCAGAACCCTGACAGAGAATGGAAGGAAACATCTGAGTCCATTACACAATAGGGTATGAGTTTGGGGCTTTATATTAAGAGTAAAATCACTGGTTGATTGCATACAAGAATAGCAGACTCACTATAAATATCACAACTGTTCTCAAGTTGGGTTGAAGTAACCAAAAGAGGAAAGGGAATCAATTTGGAGAGAATGTGATTAACGTAGTTGTGTTGTTTCAGGGCCTGGCTTCTCAAAGCGTCACTACTGACATTTGGGGCCCAATCGTGTTTCATTGGTGGAGGGAGAGTGGGTGGTGACTACCTTACTTGAGCTGCTGCTGAGCCGTGCATTTAGAATGCTTAGCGGAATTCTTCATCCCTACCCACTAAGTGTGCTAGATGTCAGTAGCACCCTCCACGTCAGCAGCAACCATCAGAACTGTCTCCAGATATCGTCAAATATTCCCAAGAGGTCTCCTGGTGGAGACCCAGTGTTTTAGGGTGATGCCACTAGGCATAAAAAACAAGTTTAAAGAGGGCACATACTGAAGGGAGCACTGGGTGTTATACGCAAACAATGAATCATGGAACACTACATCAAAAGCTAATCATGTAATGTATGGTGATTAACATAACATAATAAAAAAAAAAAAGAGGTGAACGTGACATCAGTTGCAAAGGATGTTGCTCGCTGGACAGCTTTCAACCAAATTGCTGAAGAAAAACAGGACGTCATTTCAATAATAATAAAAGTTTAAAAAAAACCTACACACACACACAGGTCTTTATGATATGTGTTTTCTGTGTCAACCTCACTCAGGGCTCTGTTTTGCTTTCCTGCTCCGTTTTCCATTGCCTCATTTTATAATAAATACATAGTATCCTTAAATCCTTTTTTAGCGTCTTTCCTATGTCAGGAGTGATTCCTCCTAGGCTGTAGCCCACCCTGACTTTTGAGGCTTTTACTTCAAGATATGAGAAGAAATGTTAGTACAACAGGAGTTAAAAACATGTCAGAAGGTTCCACACTTTTTATTTCTGTCACTTCCCGTGAGCCCATATGCATACTTCTCAGTTCTCTGAGCCTTAAGATTAAAAGCTTTAATTGACAATGGGACCCTGAAGTATAAACCTTGCAGCATGCTCACTCCTGTTCAGGAGCCAATGAGAAAATTGAGGAACTGCCCATTACATTCAGCCAACTCTCTGCATGCACCTTCTAGTCCGCCTGCGCCAACCGGGCGGAAGACTGCTGGTCTTTGTTGCTTGCCTTGAGGCAGAGGGCAGAATTTGCACCTGTTAATGAAATTTACAGAGTTTTCCCAGGGCTTGACACCATTAGCATCTTCCTTACAAATGTCAAACTTTAAAAGCCTAACAAAAGATCTTTTCCTGAAGACAATAGGGAGACAGATAGTACACTAGTAAGGCAGCGGGAGCTATAAACATGGTGTGCCCTTTCTTCTCTCTGCTCTGACAAGGAAAGCTGCAGTAACTTTGATCTAATTCCCTCAGGAAAAATAATGTCCTAATATTAATATAAAGTAAAATGGGAAATTGTTACCTGGCAGATGCTAAAAGATTCATTATTTTATTCAACAAAAATCTATTATGTCCTACTATATGTCAGACACAGTACAGTGAACAAAATAAACAAGACTCCACACTCATGGAGCTTACTCTGAGGGTTTTCCTGAAGGATATACTGTACCATGCTTTCAGGAACAAGGAAAGGAGACAAAAGCATATAAAATAAAAAAAATCTAAAGAATTTAGTGATATATCTGGTGTATCTGATGGAGATAACCATCGTGTCTGAGGGAAAATGACCTATTTAGCAAAACTGTGTTAATTCAGTTGAAAATTTTTTCTAACCTAAATAAATCTAAATAAAACCAAGCCCTCTCTCTTTTTTTTTTTTAGATTTTTTTTTTTAATTTATTTGACAGAGAGAGACACAGCGAGAGAAGGAACACAAGCAGGGGGAGTGGGAGAGGGAGCAGAATCCCTGCTGAGCAGGGAGCCCAATGCGGGGCTCGATCCCAGGACCCTGGGATCATGACCTGAGCCGAAGGCAGACACTTAACGACTGAGCCACTCAGGCACCCCAAGCCCTCTCTCTTTTTAATTGAAGTATAGTTGACACACAATGTTATATTAGTTTCAGGTGTACAACATAGTGATTTGACAACTCTATATGTTATGCTTTGGTCACCATGAGTGTAGGTACCATCTATTGCCATACAATGTTGTTAAGATACCATTGACTTATACTCTCTGTGCTGTACCTTTCATCCCATGACTTACTTGTTCTATAACTGGAAGCCTGTATCTCAAAATCCCCTTCACCCATTTTGCCCATCCCCCCAGTCTTCTCCCCTCTGGCAACCACCAGTTCGTTCTCTGTATTTATGGGTCTGTTTATGTTTTGTTTGTTTGTTCCTTTGTTTAGTTTTCTAGATTTCACATATAAGTGAAATCATATTGTATTTGTCTTTCTCTCTCTGGTTTATTTCACTTAGCATTATACCCTGTAGGTCCATCCATATTGTCACAAATGACAAAGATCTTAATCTTTTTTTTATGGCTGAGTAATATTCCATCACACACACACACACACGCACACACACACATCCCATATCTTCTTAAAATTCATTTATCTTTTTTTATTGTTATGTTAATCCCCATACATTACATCATTAGTTTTAGATATAGTGTTCCATGATTCATTGTTTGTGCATAACACCCAGTGCTCCATGCAGAACATGCCCTCCTCAATACCCATCACCAGGCTAACCCATCCTCCCACCCCCCTCCCCTCTAGAACCCTCAGTTTGTTTTTCAGAGTCCATCGTCTCTCATGGTTTGTCTACCCCTCCGAAAATCCATTTATCTTTTGATGGGCATTTCTTGGGTTATGATAAACAATGCTGCAATAAACATAGCAGTACAAATATCTTTTTAAATTAGTCTTGTTTTCTTGGGTAAATACCTAGTAGGGGAATTACTAGATCATATGGTGTTTCTATGTTTAATTTTTCAAGGACCATCCATAGTGTTTTCCATAGCGGCTGCACCAATTTACATTCCCACCAACAGTGCACAAGCGTTCCTTTTTCTCCACATCCTTGCCAACATTTGTTATTTTTTGTCTTTTTAATTCTAGCCATTCTGGCAGGTGTGAGGTGTTATCTCATTGTAGTTTCGAGTTGCATTGCCCTGATGATGAGTGATGTTGAGCCATTTTTTCATGTGTCTTTTGGCCACCTGTATGTCTTCTTTGGAAAAATGTCTGTTTAGATCCTCTGCCCTTTTTTAAATCAGATTGTTGTTTCGGTGTCAAGTTGTATAGGTTTTTTATATATTTTGGATATCAACCCATTATTAGATATATCATTTGCAGATATGTTCTCCTGTCCAGTAGGTTGATGTTTTGTTTTGTTGGTTTCCTTCACTGTGCAAAAGCTTTTTGTTTTGGTGTAATCCCAATAGTTTTTTGTTTGTTTGTTTGTTTTCCTTGCCTGAGGAGACATATCTAGAAAAATGTTGCTAAAGCTGATGTCAAAGAGGTTACTTACTGCCTATGTTTTCTTCTAAGAGTTTTATGGTTTCAAGTCTCACATTTAGGCAAACTCCCTTTTGTTGATATTACTTCTTCCTTCTCTGTTGTGTGTTGCACTAAATAAGAACAATAAAGCAATGGAAACGATTTTATAAAGGTTGAATGGGAAAGAATGATGCTGAATGTTAATAAAAATTCTTTGTATATTATCTTTGAGCCTTACAATACTCTCTAAGTTAATACTATCATATCTCTTTGCAGGTGTGTACCAGGAGTCTGAGATTAAATTACTTTGTCAAACACACACTGCTTAAAGATTCCAGAGCCTCAGGATTTTGAACTCTGGTTTATCTTACTCTGAAGTGAGGCTGACTTGAAGTTCCCTGAGGGCAGACACTGGTTCTCTGCACCATGATGCCTTTGAAACATTGCTGCATACAGGGGTGGGGAGGGAGCCAGAGAAGGCATATATATATATATATATATATATATATATATATATATATATATATATCACTGGGTAATAATGTGTTTTGTGATTATATATACACATAAATATGATATACATATTTGGTTTTGAAAAAAATTTTTAAACACCATTTGCCTCAAGCAATACACTTATGAATTGTTTTATTTTAGAAGTATCATCCAGTGAATCATATTTTATTTAGATATTTATACAAGACTGATTAAAATAAGGAAGACTTGGGATATGTGCATTGGGCATATTTGCAAGTAGATATGATTGTTAAACTTGGGAGTGAGGAGCATAGCATTAAGAATTGATTTGGTCTTCTCAGACATTTTGTTAACTATCTCAGTTTAAAGTTACTTTTAGACAATCCCCAATTCTTTAAATTCCTACTTGTACAAAGTTCAACCAAATATTGACTTTTAAAATTATTGAAGCATACCAAAACTATTATAGTTATTGTGTCCATCTTTCTTCTCTGGAATCTATGGATCGCTTAATATTCCTTAAGCCCTTCAGAATGACAAGAAGGAATGTAGGTTTACTGGGGGTCCAATTTCTCCTCCAGCACCTCATAGGTGTGACCTTAGTTTTCTCATCTGGGAAATGAGCCCTCTTTTAGGGTGGTTGTGAGAATTATATGACATAATGTGTGCAAAGAAATCACTAAGCTGGATACTCTTCATCCACTACCTACTGAATTCTTGAGAAAGCTGTTTTATGTAGGAATTTATTGATATTTATCAAAAACCTTATGGTAAACTGTATTAATAAAAAGGACATCTTTTATATTAGCTACTTAAATCTTCCATTATTTTCTTTCTAAACTTTCATTGGCTCTAGAACCCTCAGTTTGTTTCTCAGTGTCCATAGTCTATCATGGTTCATCTCTCCCTCCGATTTCTCCTCCTTCATTTTTCCCTTCCTTCTCATAATGTCCTCCATGCTATTCCTTATGTTCCACATATGAGTGAAACCATATGATAATTGACTTTCTCTGCTTGATTTATTTCACTTAGCATAATCTCCTCCAGTCCCACCCATGTTGATGTAAAAGTTGGGTATTCATCCTTTCTGATGGCTGAGTAATATTCCATTGTATATATGGACCACATCTTCTTTATCCATTCATCTGTTGAAGGGCATCTCGGCTCTTTCCACAGTTTGGCTATTGCGGACATTGCTGCTATGAACGTTAGGGTGCATATGGCCCTTCTTTTCACTACATCTGTGTCTTTGGGGTAAATACCCAGTAGTGCCATTGCTGGGTTATAGGGTAGCTCTATTTTTAATTTTCTGAGGCACCTCCACACTGTTTTCCAAAGTGGCTGTACCAACTTGCATTCCCACCAACAGTGTAAGAGGGTTCCCCTTTCTCCTCAACCTCTCCAACATTTGTTGTTTCTTGCCTTGTCAATTTTTACCATTCTAACTGGTGTAAGGTGGTATCTCAGTGTGGTTTTGATTTGAGTTTCCCTGATGGCTAATGATGATGAACATTTTTTCATGGGTCTCTTAGCCATTTGTGTGTCTTCTTTGGAGAAGTGTCTGTTCATGTCTTCTGCCCATTTTTTTGACTTGATTATTTGTTTTTTGGGTGTTGAGTTTGAGAAGTTCTTTACAGATCTTGGATACCAGCCCTTTATCTGTAGTGTCATTTGCAAGTATCTTCTCCCATTCTGTGGGTTGCCTCTTTGTTTTATTAGCTCTTAGAAATACATATATCTTTATAGTAAAGTGTCAGCTCCTAGAAACTTAGGACATGCTAGTGTATTAGATGGGTTATAAGTTTTGTAGAAGTAACAAAGATACAAAATAGAAATGGATTATCTAAGGAACAAGTTTATTTCTTTTTCAGAATTATCTAGATTTGGGTGGTCCAGGCTTTGTAGGAAAGCTCTGCTCCTCCAGGGACCAAGATCCTTTTGTCATGTTGCTCTGTTCATCCCCTAGATACTGACTTCATCCCCATGATCAAGGATAGCTCACCGTCATGACTGCATGACAGACTGTGGGAAGGAGGAAAGTACAAAGAGGAGAGCATACTGATTCTTCTTAAGTCTTGAAAAAGAAATTGCACATGTCCTATTCCTCTCGCCAGTGTTTGGGCACATGCAAGGGAAGCTGGGAACCATACTTTATATTCTGGATAGCCAAATCATCACCTGTACTTTCTCCTACTATATAAGAAGTGGAGGAGGACAGATATTGAAGGACCAGCAGTCTTTGCAGTGGCCAGTTTTCTCTAGGTATCAAGATGAACACTTTGGTTCCATAACCATTGTGTAATAGATTTTGGGGTAAGATTTTTTTATGTAAATATACACATATATATAACACACATGTAGGCAGAAGATATACTTCTTTTGTCTTCTTAAACAGAGCACGCTAAGCACAATATAGCATTTCTGCAAGACATTCTGTAATAGTGAAGAAAATCAGCTTAGCTGATATTAAAAATGAAAGGCAAGTGATAGGAATTATAGAAGGTATAGGGTTCAAACGGTGGTTTGGCACATGTCTTCCTTTAGAAAATATTGATATAAGCTTTACTTTTTGCTCATCTCCCTCTGTCTTACAAAAGAGAGTCAACGCCATCACCTGGACTATATCACATTTCTGCCTTTCGTTGTCCCCTTCTTCGGTGTGGTATCATTGTCTTTGTCTTGCAAGTGTTATTCTGAACTCTACATTTGATTCCTGACTCACTAACATTATGAGGCCCAAGTATTGTTTTTTCAGTAGTTTCAAAACCATTGGCTCTGAAATTGTGGAAGTGAAGAAAAGACAAAATTTATAGATAATTTTTCAGGACAAAATTGATTAGCTGAACTATAATCTCAATGGAATGGCTTTGATCATCTCTTATAAACTTTTCCTTTTAGCTTTCTTTAAATGGACTCATATACTTGGCATAAGACAACTTGCAATACAGTTGCCGTTTGAAATTGAAATCCTTCCCAAGTGACTAAGGAGATTTGGGTTAGAAGGAATCACTGAACACTACATCAAAAACTGATGATGTACTATATAGTGGCTAACTGAACATAATAAAAAAAAATAAAGCTTAAAAAAAAAGAATGTTCAATAACTTTTTTAAATGAACCTGAGCTATAATTTACCCTAATAAGTTTTTATTATTTTTATTTTTATTGAGATGTAATTGTAATATAACATTATATTAGTTTCACGTGTACACCACCTGCATATAACATAATGACTCGCGATAATGTAAAATGATTACAGTAGTCTACTTAACACCCATCACTACACAGTGTTAGACAAATTATATATACATTTTTATTTTATTTTTAAGAAGTCTTAAGATATTTTGTGAAGATGCTGTTTTATAGATTCTTTTTTAATTTAATTTTATTTAAATTCAATTCATTAACATAGAGTGTATTATTAGTTTCAAAGGTAGAGTTCATCAGTTGCATATCACACCCAGTGCTCATTACATCAAGTGCCCTCCTTGGTGCCCATCACCCAGTTACCCCCTCCCTCCCCCATGTCCTGTTTCATAGATTCTGAACTCATTTTCTTCATTAATAGAGATGTATCAAATTGTGGTAAAGATATGTGTTTGTAATCCAATCAACTTGGTTTGAAATCAGAGAAGAGCAAATGACCTCTGTGACCTTTGGCATATTCTTTAATTTTTCTGCTCCCAGTTCCTCATCCTACTATGCTCTGTCATTCTGATGTGTTGTGGTGAAAAATGATACAGTGCACATTAAGTGCCTAGCAAATTGACTGACACTAAGTGCCCAATAAATAATAGCAGCTGTTGTTATTGCTTTTATAGATGTAGTTGTTGTTGTTGTGATTGTTGTTTTAATATTGCCATAACAGCAGACCATAATTTTTTCTAAATCCTCATTAAGGCATAACTTGGAAGTGAATTTCAGATACAAGCAGTATTAAAAATCACCTATTTAATGGTATGATTAGATTGAATGTCATGTACAGTGTTGCATGATGGATTAATTTCTCATAAATCACTTCTGTAATCATTTTTTATACTTTAAATAATACCCTGGTTTACATGTTATATCTCTGAGGAAACACAGTGAAAATGTGGTGAGAATTTTTCCACATACTAATCCTGGTTCCTGTGAACTATTCTCCTGTTATTTAGTAAAAGAACCACTTGGTTATCCCTCTGTAATCCTTCAGCTTTCAAATAATCTTTCACTGAAGAATAAAAAGATTATAGAATGCACCAAAAAATTCACCATCCATGCATTGACTTGACTGTATAAAAAAGTATGACACATTTAAAGGAGCTAAGTGATAAAATTTTCAAATGTTCTTGAAGTGTTTATACATTCAAGAACAATAAAACTGTTTTTATCCAGGTTAAAACTCACATCACATTTTAAGGTTGCATTTGGGGAAGTTGCCAAAATAGATCGGTTTCAACAGAAATATAAAACCACTGAGTAATAATTGTGCCCTCTGGAAACGTCCCAGCTATTTTTCTGAGAGCTTTGTGGTTTGCTGGATTGCTGGTTTCACTACTTATATGTAGCCATTTGATGACTTATCTCAGTTTGAATTGCCAGAATCATGCTTCTAAAAATACACACAGCTCATTCAACTGTGTTTCCTCATAAAAGTCATTTGCCATTTCAATGAACATTGGTCCCCAAATACAGGCATTGTGGAACATTTCTTGGAAACTAGAATGTGCTTAGAATTTTATATGCATCATCTTATATAATCTTTCCAGCAGTCCTGTGGAGATATATTTTTATTTTCTTTGTTTGATGGATGGGGAAACTGAGATGCCTAGAGGTTAAATAACTTACCCAAGATCAGACAGATAGTAAACTGGGTTTAAAAAAAAAGTTATGCGGGGCGCCTGGGTGGCTCAGTCGTTAAGCGTCTGCCTTCGGCTCAGGTCATGATCCCAGGGTCCTGGGATCGAGCCCTGCATCGGGCTCCCTGCTCGGCGGGAGGCCTGCTTCTCTCTCTCCCACTTACCCTGCTTGTGTTCTCTCTCTGGCTGTCTCTCCCTGTCAAATAAATAAATAAAATCTTTAAAAAAAAAAAAAGTTATGCGTGGAGTAGTGTTAAGGCTGTTGCGCTGTATTTTATTACAACAGTTTCTATCACTGGAAATCAGTTTCCAGATGTTTGTCCTAGACATTGCAGGACTCACATAGATTCATTTGTCTTCTCCCATTACTTCATTTCTCCTCTCTACTCTTCCACCTTTATGCAATAGCAGCATCTTCAAAGAACATAGGTGACAAAATCTGTTAAGTCTTCATGTAAAAGCACAACCATTAAGTCTCTGAGGTCTGTGGATAATGTTGAATAAATTTTAATGTTCTTAATGTTGAAAACCACCAGAATTGTTTCATCCATTCATTGTTATGCTTCTCATCTGAATCATTATTTGCCCAATATACTGCAGAGAAACATAAACCACCGCAATAAAGACAGAAATTAAAACAAGATTGATGCCTGGGAGAAAAAAATTAGTTCCAGTTGATGATACTGGCATCTTCATTCATGAAATGATTGGTATCGCTTCCTTATGCATAGATTATCTATAAAAAGCAAAAATCAAGTTTCCTCGAAAAATTTTTTTGATGCCATGATATGTATGAACTAGCCACAGGCTTAGGCGAAATATGAAATACTAGGGCAAAGAATGTATATTTTGGGGAGCTGAAACCAAACTTGTCTCTAAGTTCTCTGTTTGTTGGGGGAGGTCATTGAGAGGACATGACTGCCTGTTGACCCCTGAGCTGGTAAATGGCAATTGGAGGCCCTTTGTCCCTTCACACCCTCCCCTGACCTTAGAATGTGTATTCCACTTGCCTTCCCCACTTCTAGAGCTGCTCCAAGGATGCAGCCTTGACAGAGTGATTTGATGTTGAGCCCATCTGGACAGTATATGTGACTGAACCCTGTTAAGGTCTCTCTATAAACAAGGCTTGTATGTAAGTTCCCTTGCTTATTAAACTTGCCACCTACCAATCTGGAGTGGCCTGCATCTTTATTTGGTCTTTCCCTGCCCTCCACATACAGGGATCAATTTTGGATTACACCTGGGAAGTTCCCAAGGAACTTGGGAACCACTGTTGTTAAAGATGGATTTGTAAAGAATGGGTTGTGTTCCAAGGGTTCTATTGAAAATGTGCAAATGTGAAATTCAAGTACATTACTTCTATCATGGGTTTTCCTGTGCTGAAATTCTAGAACTGTTTTCAATTTTGTTTCATGAATTACAGAAAATGATTTTTTCATCTTGATCCAGAATATATGTATGTACACATAGATACATAGATAGGCATATCTGAAACAAAAATTCACAAAACAGTATTAATCCTTAATATAAATGACATAGACTAATATTATTTATTTTATTTAATTTTAAATAGAATATTCCTGGTCATGACCCATTAAATATTCCTGATCATGCCCCACTAAAATGATTTCATGAATCACTGATGGATCATGACTAACAAATTTGAAAAATAGTGGTCTAGACAAAGAAAGAATTACCCAGACCCCAGCTGACAATTTTGACCATAATACTCTATATATGTAGAGTTGAATTTATGGATGTAAATAATGATTAATTGAGTTATTTGTGTTATTTTACACAGCTTATTCATGTTTGAATTTAGCTTTAATAAGGCTGTCTTTGCAAAGTTTGTGTTTTATGAACATCCTCAGACAAAACTTTTAGATTCAGAATTTATGAGTACTAGACATCATGTCCTTGACTATAAAGATTTGCCTTTTAAAATTGTCTCCAAAATTTCAAGCCTCTGTAAATATCAGTAAATCATGAGTGTTTATTTTATTTATTTT
This sequence comes from Phoca vitulina, assembly GCF_004348235.1. NCBI lineage: Eukaryota > Metazoa > Chordata > Mammalia > Carnivora > Phocidae > Phoca > Phoca vitulina. The sequence goes on along the minus strand of NW_022589738.1, from coordinate 6,343,573 downwards.
ATTTCTATTGAAGTGTAGTTGGCATACAATATTATGCTAGTTTCAGGTGTACAACTAGTGATTTGACAATTATATACATTATGAAGTGATCACCATAGTTACCATCTATCACCAGTGTTATTACAGTATTATTGACTGTATTCCCTATGCTGTACTTTACATCCCCATGACTTATGCATTTTATAACTGGAGGTTTGTACCTCTTCATCCTCTTCATCTATTTCACCCACCCGCCCCCGCTGACAACCACCAGTTTGTTTTCTGTATTTATGAGTCTGTTTCTGTTTTGTTTTTTAGATTCCACATATAAGTGAAGTCATATGGTATTTGTCTTTCTCTGTCTGACTTATTTCACTTAGCATTATACCCTCTAGGTCCATCCGTGTTGTCACAAGTGGCAAGATTTCCTTCTCTTTTATGCCTGAGTGATATTCCATTGTGTATATATGTCACATCTTCTTTATCCACTTAGCTATCGATGGGAGTGTTTACTTTTCTGATCCAAATTATACATTGGGAAAATGTAGTGTTGTGTTCTTTGAGTAATAGTGTTGTTTACAGTTGATCATTTTGAGGAGATAATTTGAAATCAAGATTATTAATGATTTTTAGAACTTTTATGTAGCAGCTAGGTTGATGTTCAAGTTTCAGAAAGGTTTGATTTAATTGATGTTTACTCTTAGAAGTTTTTCGGATCATTTTTTTTTCTACAATAATTTTCTGGCTTTTGCAGTCTGACCAGTGACTTAAGAAAATAATATTGGAGCAGGTTGTGTTTCATAATGGTTCTTATGTATATAAGAAACCAAAAATAATTACAGTTATCATGCACTTTATTGGGTTCTTGCACAAGGTCAGGCATTCTGCTAAATACTTTATATACCATTCTTCAATTCGTACCACAGTCTTATTAGGAAAGTATTATTGCTCCTGTTCTGCATAGGAGGAAACTAAGGCTAATGATGGGGCTAAGTAACCTTCCCAGGGTAACAAGACCTCAGGCCAGGGTCAAGATTCAAACACTGACTGCCTCCCAAGCCCCTGGGTTTTACACCCACATTCTACTGTACATGACAATAAAGCACCCATCTCCTCTCACCTGTAACCCAGAGGAGCCAAAATATCCATGATTGAATTGCACTTTTTTTTTTTTTTTTACCTATTCGCAGGGCTGGCTGCACAATGTGCAGCATAGTGGAAAATGAAATACAGAGCCCCTTGTTCAAAAAGCAGGAAGGGAAGTGCTGTTAAAATTAAAATATAAAACCGTTTCCTTTATTCCATGGTCTCTCTTTCTTGACTTCCCCTTGTGTTTTTTTATTTGCTGTTTAACTTCAGACTGAATAAAGAAAATTAGAATTTTAAAGTATTAGCATGAGTTTTACTGTTCATTGTTATATTGTGCAATTGCAGTTGTAAATGCAAATATAAGACCATGTAACTAATGCGGAATCACCAACACTACACAATTTGTATTTTGTAGCTTATATGTGCCTATGTATTTCATTCTTAATGTGGAAACACTACACAACTAACTTAGCTGTTTTTATTTCACTTCTTGATAGGTGCTCATTCTACTAATATTGTCTACTTTCAGTGTTCAGTTGAGGGAGGATCAAAAGAACAAGGAACTATGGGTTGCCCTTTCCCTTTCTTTCTCTGTCATGAATTTCAGCCTAAATGGTTGGCTAATAACGGGAAAGAAATACGAGTAAGAAAAGATATTGAAGGGCTCTTTGGTTGTTCATGTTTTCTTGGAACTGCCTTCTTTCTGCATTGGAAGCAAGTTCTGGTTCACAAAGAGTGTGAGTTCCTGGGGCTGTTAGGGCCCTCACTCATTCATAGACGTACTTAACCTTGTACTCGCCTCTAGTGTTGTTAAATCCCCACATACCATGTGTCCACCAGCATTCTCTACTCATGGAACATCAGCAATACTATATGCAAATGGGGGTGAACACACATATTGTACTTATTTCCTCTGCACACGTGCACACGTTGTCACCTTATTGGACTTCACTTATATTGCCCACTTCAGAGATAAAGTTATTAAGGATTTTAAGGTGGCAATGTCAAGAAGCAGATAAAACAAGCAAGGTGTCCTTTTGAGCCTTGGGGCACCATACAGCTGCTCAGATTGCACAACATGAAGCTGGTCCTGTCTATATACATGTCTCAGGCTACCTTTTTGTGACTTTTCTCCTTTTAATGCTAACTTTGGCATTTATTATTAATAGTAATTAGGGGTGGAGAAAAGAGATACATCATGGAATTTGTTCAGACCCCTAAGACCTTCAGAAATTTGCCTTGACCTTGAGGTGGGCCCATGCGGATAGCTCTCTCAGGATATGCTCTGTGAGAGATAGTAGAGTTGGGTGCTTTTGACTTAGGATGACATATTTCTGTCAGTTTTTTAGAAACAGATGCAGAGTGCATCACTTGATGAAAATACCACACCACACACTGCCCCTATGTCTTTTCATCTTAAAGGACTTAATAGTTGAAGAAATTTATGATAATAAAGTTTTAAAGTTGGAGCATTTATCAGAAGAGCACAATTAGATTGGTGCATGCAGCTCAGTGGGATAAGGCCCATTGTTGGGAGGGACTAGAAATTCAAGGCATACATGTCAGAGGAAAGCCATCAAAAGGATAGATCTTTTTCCTAGGCATGATCATGCAGTCTTCCAAGTAGCTTCTCATTGTTCTATCCTGCCTTTTGTTTCCTTTGCAGAACCCTGTTTTTTAGGGCCCAGTGCTTACTTGCTATCTTTGGGATGTAGAGAAGATTCCTCTCCAAATGTTTCTCTAATATCTTTGCTCTGCTTAACTATGTCATCAGTTTGTCTCTGTCCCTTACTTCAGCAGGAAACCCTCTTGAGTGCATTCTTCCTTAGGATTTTTGAAGCCCAGCCACCTACCACGAGTGTATTTGACCCAAAGAAAAATTCATGCAGATTTTCTTATTGGCTTAAATTCTGACCATTGACAATTGCCCTCATATTAAAGCACCAGACACAGAGGTTATCCCAAGAGTTCTCTCCTGTCACTTGGTAGTACTGGTTCCATAGTTTGGGAATCCCTGCTGACATACAGCCAGGTTTAGAGGTCAGTATTCCATCCTGGAAACTACCCTACCCTCTCCAGGTGATTCTTCCAAAGTCTTCATTACTTGGCTTAAGGAGGGGAGAAGGTACAGATGTGCATAAGTGCTCTAGCTAGTCCACAGGAATGTTTTCTCATTAGTTTGCTCCAGTCAGTCTCCATGCTTCTTCTACAACTCTGAGCTAGGTAGTGGATTGAGGGTGGTGGGACCAGAAAACTCGTCCCCTCTTAGCAGCACCTTCAGAGGTGGCCTGGATCTTCTCTTTAGAATCATGGCCACTTTGTCCCTGTTGTTCTCAGCTTTATGGTTTCAAGAGAAATTTAGAGTTTCAAGACAACTGTTGGGAGTCTTACTTAACATCCTGCTAATGAAATGTGGAAGCGAATACTTCGTATTTTACTTCTCCTAAGATGATGTCTTGCTACTGAAACCATGGGCTTCTGGAAATAAAAGTTTAATTTATAGAAGTCATCATACTATTAAAAATTTCAGATGTGTGAATGAGCTATTTCTCTTTAAATTTTACCTTCTTCACCCACTAATTTTCATACTGATAACTTTTCTGTTCTTTAAATCTTCAGAAATATTTCATTCCCACCTCTTGGGAAGAGATGTTTCCTTTAATGCCATTGCAAAAGTATGTACATATAATACCAATAATGTATATATGTAAACGAATGAAAATATGAAATGAAAAAAGTTACCTATGGGTGAAAATTAGTAGTGTTTAAAATACAACACGAAGAGATGATGTATTAATTCACTCCTTATAGTAATCCAGAAAAGCTTTAATAAAATATTAATTTGAAGTAGATTTCAACTGCCATTTGAGAATTTGTGTGTATATTTGTGAGATGTTAAAATGCAGACTTGCTCTTGTATGTGTCTGCTGTTCATGTCTCTGATAATGCAAGTGGACATTTCTAGCATTTTAAATATTTCATTCAATTTATCATGTAATATACTGGAAGTCTGCAGAGATACTAATTGTATAACACCCAATTTATTTTATTGTTCAGCGTTTGGAAGCTCCTGAAGACAAGTCATTTGGCCGTTCATTAATGGAGACTGAAGTAAACCTGGACAGTTACCAAACAGCTTTAGAAGAAGTACTCTCATGGCTTCTTTCAGCTGAGGACACATTGCAAGCCCAAGGAGAGATTTCTAATGATGTAGAAGAAGTGAAAGAACAATTTCATACTCATGAGGTAAAGCAAAACATTGATTTATGAAACAAAGCTCATGACTTGTCATTATGGCAAGTCTCTCTTGTTATCTCAATTACTCTATAAGATCTTTGTGTTTTGGTAATTTAGTTCTTATTTTGAGATGGAAACAAATGTTTATGGGCATGGGATTCCACCAGCCAGCATTTGAAGTTCTGCCTTGAAGAATGACACTTGAAGTTGCTGAGATCTGATTTTTGCCAGTGACTCATTGCAGGGATATGAGAGCCTAGCTCACTTTTCTTGGGTCAAGGCAGTGCTAAGATATAACTTACATATAACTCCAGAGTACCTGTGTGATATCAGGCCGCACTACTCGCGGTGGGAGACCGTTCCTGAAATGACACACTCACTTGCTTTCCGCTCCTTTCCTGTCCTGTTTTCTGCTACTTTGGCTCCTTTGCTTGTCTCTCCAGGATCTTTGACTTAGTAAGTCACTTGCACACAAATCCCTATCTCAGGATCTGCTTCTGCAGAAGGTGACCGAAGCTAATGATTGCCCTTAATTCAAATTAAAAACAATGTTGGGTTTTCTTAAATAAAAAATGAAATCATTTTACTGGGAATATAATTTAACTGGTCTACAAATTTAAAATTGCAAAAAAATAAAATCCAAAACCGTAAGGATTGACCTAAAGTATCAACTTGTGTCACCTTCTTTCTCTGTCAGGGGTTCATGATGGATTTGACATCCCATCAGGGACGGGTTGGTAATGTTCTGCAACTGGGAAGTCAACTGATTGGAATAGGGAAGTTATCAGAAGATGAAGAAAGTGAAGTACAAGAACAAATGAATCTCCTAAATTCAAGATGGGAATGCCTCAGGGTAGCTAGCATGGAAAAACAAAGCAAGTAAGTCTTTGTTTTTAATTCCTAAAAATAGCAAGTTTTGGAATCTTACTATTATTTAGATGCAGTTTTTTGTTTCAGTTGGGATTCTCAGTTGGTTTCCAAGGTATGTAGCTCTTTTTTTATTAGGGGATGTTTTGGTTGGATTTTCATGTCTGTTTCATTTTGTTTTTCACTTTTGTAATTAATGTGGAGATGTTGGATAGAAGGACCATTATCTGCAGAACTCTGCTTTAAAAGTTCCCGAAATTGGTGTCATAGTTAATATTTTCTCAGTTTTCTCCAAAATTTAAATGTGACTCTGGAAGTCTTGGAAGTATAAATGGGAAGCCATGCACATAAAATCACCTATTAGGTACAGTTTTAGGAAACTTCTCTTCTGAAGGAAAAGCTCTCAAAATATTAAATAGTTTCTCATGTGTTCATGGAAATCCTCTTGAAAAAATGTTTCTCATTTGTGTTCGAAAATCCTTATGCAACTACTGTATGGTTGTGAATTATTTTAAGAATATATATTGACTTTATCAAAAAAGAATTTTTTGAGACATTTCTGAAAATGGTGTGTTTCTTCTAAAGGTAACAAGTAGATCTCATCATTCTGGATGTGTTGCTTTGATTTATATTGTTGGGTGTGTGTTTTCATGTAAAGCCTATCAAGACAAGATAGATTTATTTTTAAATGAAAAGAAATGAAGTGCCAACTGTGGATTTGAATACATTAAGCTAAAGAAATTGTCCAAGCACCTTAAGTTTACTTAGCTATTATTTATGAAGATTAAAAGCTTTAAAATAGGACCAAAGAAACTCATTAGATATGCTGGGAAGATTGCTATTTCAGTACTAAATTATAGCGTGACAATAGGGAGGGGGGAGAAACACATTTTTAAACTCATGTCTTTTGAAAAAATAAATAAGGCATATATAGGATAGAATTTTCACAAATATTGGTATTCCAGACCAGGAGATACTAGTCTATACATCCTGACATTTTCCCCTGCTGTGATCATTTTTTTTTTTTAATATTTTTTTTTTTAAGATTTATTTATTTATTTGAGAGAGCGAGAATGAGAGAGAGAGAGTACATGAGAGGGGGGAGGGTTAGAGGGAGAAGCAGGCTCCTCGCCGAGCAGGGAGCCCGATGCGGGACTCGATCCAGGGACTCCAGGATCATGACCTGAGCCGAAGGCAGTCGTTTAACCAACTGAGCCACCCAGGCGCCCCCCCTGCTGTGATCATTTTGATGATGGTAGCAAACCCTGGAAGTGAGAGTCACACCCAGCCATATTAGAATGCTGGAGTCGGCCCGGTACCCATGCCCAAGGGTCAACTGATTTATTCCACCCATTTATCATCATAAATTATAAGATGTAGAGCCTCCTACTTGTGGTCATATCCCAACCTTCTTCAGGTTACAACTTCTATTTTTACCGATCTGTGCAACTTAAACAAAGCAACCTCAGACAAAATTTGCTTGTCTTTAAAATCCCACAGGGGAACCACTGTCGTCTCTTTCCTACCTTCTCTTTTCCCCATTCTCTTCTGGAGGCTTATTAGCCCCATTGTTCCTCAATCCCTTTTTTAAATAAGACTGATGATAAGGTATCAAGTGTTCATAACAGTCAATTAAAGAATTGCAGTTTGAGACCGAGTTACAAGAAAAGGTGAATTCAACCTAAAATTAAAATCTCCAATTTTTAATCTGTTTTAAAAAAAAGTTTAATTTAAAAAAACCCATCTTAATGGGACAGCTACCATTAGATGATAGATGACAGCATAGATACACATACATGGACAATAGTGCACACATCCATATTTATACACACATGCACACACACATACATACATGTGTATGTGTGTGTGCATGTGTGTGTGTATGCCTGTAATTTCCTCACCCCCTTCCCGCTGGAGGATGGAAAAGCTAAAATGGCAACATCAGTCCTTAACTAAACCTGACATCAAAAACCAGTTTGTCTTGAGGGAAGATTTGGGCACTTTGGTTTTAAACACTTTGGTTTGTGTTTAAGCTTTTGGAATGATTATTAGGAAGGCAAGGGCGTCCTCTTAGCTGGCATAGTTTTTGTTAAAACAGAGTTTTGAATATGAGACACTAATAGGGAACGACTTGTTGCACGTAGTCTTTTCTGGACAATTTGTTGAAATACCCATACACAAAGTATTGTTTCCCAAAGCAAATTCAGAAATCTTTTGTGAGTTTGTACAAGTAAGTCTCCCATACCACTTTCACTAACTTTGTGTGTGTTGATGCATAAAACCTATTAAATTCTAAATGAGATAAGCCATTATGCAAACTATGCTGGACCTGACTCTTAATAGACTTTTTTGGAGGAACTAAAGAGCTAATTATGACAATAGAATGTTGTCAGTATTTTTTTAAAAAAAGAATAATTCCATGCTTTTATAAGCATGTTCACTTTCTATTATCATGACCATATTGATGACTAGCTTCATAGGGAGCATCACCTATTGTTTCCAAAGGTCTGTAGTAAGGCCAGGTAAATTGCTAGTAAACAAAAATGGATCAGTCTACCTTTTTCATCTCTCTCCTTTGCAAAGACAGAGTGTGGATAGACCCCATCAGAAGCCATCATCTCTGCCTAAGCCTAGCTTTAGTGATGAGTGGAATGATAATTAAGGTTTGTCTAGGCATATAAGATGTAACTGAAGCCGTGCTAGATTTTTTTTTTTTTTTTTTAATCAGAGAGAGAGAGCTCAAGCAGGGGGAATGGCAGACAGAAGGAAAAGCAGGTGGCAGGCAGAGGGAGTAGCAGGCTCCCCGCTGAGCAAGGAGCCCAATGCAGGGCTCGATCCCAGGACCTTAGGATCATGACCTGAGCTGAAGGCAGCCACTTAATGGACGGAGCCACCCAGGTGTCCCTCCATGCTAGAATTCTTAAGTTGTGATCTTATAACAAATGTAAAAAAAAACTAGTTGGGAATACAAATAAGCTTATAACTAAAATCTGTGAATATTTATACTTGACGATTATATATATTACCTACCAACATATCTGCCAGCAATAATAAAATCATATTTTATTCATATACATTGATATATATTAAATATATATATTTATATATATATATATGCAAAACTCTACACACACACACACAAATACATGCAAGTATTAACCAACATTAATGGAGTGCCTCAAGATATCAGATACATTTCCAGGCACTGGGGATATAGTATTTGGTCATAAGAGGTTAAGTTGCAGATCTCCTGAAGCTCTTGAGAGGCTGTTTAAAAAAAAAAAGAACACCAGAGGAAGAAAGGAAGTAGAAGCATCTCTGTGTCACAGTACCTTTTAATTTCTTTAGAAAACTTATTCCTATCTGATATTTAGCCTTTGTGATCCAAGAATATTATTTCTGCGGTGTTACCATTTAACTTGGATTTGAATGACAAGAAGAAACGACCATTTGTAGATGAGGGGAGTTACAGTTCAGGCAGAGGGAAGAGCCTATGCAAAGGCCCTAAAAGAGGAACAACTGGCTTGTTAGAGGAAGCGAAAGGTCAGGGTGAATGGGGAAGTTGCAGGAGGAAAGGTTAGACAGCCAAGGTATGAGACGGGGTTAAAAGAAAGGTGAGGGTCGTCTCTTGTATGGTGGCGTCAGTCAGGGTAAGAGATAAGGGCTTTGAGTTCTAGCATAAATGCAAGAAAAAGCCACCAGAATTTTTTTTTTTAAGATTTATTTATTTATTTATTTGAGAGAGTAAGCATGAGTGGGAGTGGCCGAGGGAGAGGGAGAAAGAATTCCAGGCAGACTCTGTACTGAGTGCAGAGCCCAGTGTGGGGCTCAATCCCACCACCATGAGATCATGACCGGAGCTGAAACCAAGAGTTGGACACTTAACCCACTGTGCCACCCAGGTGCCCCACCACTAGAATGTTTTAAGTAGGGGGGAGACAAGTAAAGGAGCTATCAGTAATGACACTGGAAGAAGAGAGGACAGTTATAAGGTCAGTGCAGTAACCCAGGTGAGAGATGCCAGGTCTTTAATATCGGAGTATATTCTGTTATCTTAGCCCAACAGTTAATTTATAAACTACTCCTGCTCTATTTATTTTAGTTCCTTTTTTGCCTTTTTAACAGTCAGGATCCTTTTGCTTTGGAAATAGATCTCCTTGCCTCATGCACATAGATGTTAGCTACACACAGGTTGCATCTGGGAAATGCTATTTATCCCACAAATCATTAACAATTATCAAACAAAAAAATTAAAAAATATATAGAGAGGTAACAAAATGCTCCTATTTCCACCTTACTCTAATTTGCCTAAGGGATAAGGTCTCACTTTCTTAAACACCTATTTATGTGAACTGGGGTAACATACTTCCCCTCTGTGATTCTTAGTTACTGACTGATGAAACAACAGCACTTCTACTGTGTACCTGGCATACCTCAAAAAGCTACTGGCTGAGATAGGGTATGAAAAGTAGATTGTGAATGCAAAATAATTACAAAATGCAAAGAATGATCACCATTGTAAATAAGATGGCTAGCCATGAGCTATTTAACTGTACCATTGTGGTTAATACTTTGCCTCATATGTATTTTTCACTCTTTTTCTCCATCTTGTTCTAATTGCCTTGTTCGTTTTTTTCCCAAAGGATATGATTGTGGGTGTTTTCCCTGGGTGGGAGGGAACATGTTCAGAGTGATTGAAATTACATTTGAAGTTGAAATTTTACAGTTGAAATATTGAAACACTTAGAAATATGCTTTATAAAGAAATGTCAGTATGAATGGATAAAGAAGATGTGGTACACACACACACACACACACACACACACACACACACACACACACTGGAATATTACTCAGCCAGCAAAAGAATGGAATCTTGCCCATTTTCAGTTATGTGGATGAAGCTAGAGTATATTATGCTAAATGAAATAAGTCACTCAGAGAAAGACAAATATATGATTTCACTCATATGTGGAATTTAAGAAAGAAAACAGATGAACATATGGGAAGGGGTGGGGAGGGAGAGAAGGAAATAAATCATAAGAGACTCTTAATGATAGAGAACAAACTGAGGGTTGATGGCAGGAGGTGGGTGGGGGGATAGGCTAGATATGTGACAGGTATTTAGGAGGGCACTTGTTGTGATGAGTACTGGGTGTTGTATGTCAGTGATGAATCACTGAATTCTACTCCTGAAACTAATATTGCAATGTAAACTAGCTAAAATTAAAAAAAAAAAAAAGTCAGTAAAAAATCACACACACAGATGCTTCTCCCTCCTTTCTTCCTCTTTTTACTCCATTTCCATTTGGTTCTTTTCTTATTTCTTTCCACTACAATTCTGATACATTCATAGATATGAATTGATGATGAAGCTAATATGGTAAAGAAGTTTGTAAAAACATCTCTAGCCACATACTACTTTGACACCAACATGCTGCTATTGGTCCATTAAAAATCTATGCAACTAATGAATCGTTGAACACTACATCAAAAACTAATGGTGTACTATATGTTGGCTAATTGAACATAATAATAAAAAAATCTTTAACAATGTTTATGAAATTGGAATGAAAGAACTAAGTGCCACTGATTGCATTACTAAAATAACAAAAACAGGACACTCTTTTTTTTTATTATGTTATGTTAATCACCATACATTACATCATTAGTTTTTGATGTAGTGTTCCATGATTCATTGTTTGCATATAACACCCAGTGCTCCATGCAGTACGTGCCCTCTTTAATACCCATCACCAGGCTAACCCATCCCCCCACCCCCCTCCCCTCTAGAACCCTCAGTTTGTTTCTCAGAGTCTATAGTCTCTCATGGTTCGTCTCCCCCTCCGATTCCCCCCCTTCATTTTTCCCTTCCTGCTATCTTCTTTTTCTTTTAACAACATATAATGTACACTGTTTCTTGACCTACTCGAGTTGGAAACCTTAAGGAGAGGAGGTAAAATGATTTTTGTTTTGATGCATTTTATGCTGCAGAATACCCTTCGAGTGGTGGGAGGTGAGGGAGCGAGAAGAAAAAGGCAAAACTTCCTACTGTGGAAGTGCAAGAAGGCAACTGGCACAGGAACAACAGAAAATCTTCTTCTCTATGAATAAACTCATTAATTTGATTGAAAAATGCAACCTGCAAAGAGAAAAAGAGATTTACTGACAGAAATTTCTATAAGGACTCATAAAGATAAGCACAGCAAGGGGCGCCTGGGTGGCTCAGTCATTACGCGTCTGCCTTCAGCTCAGGTCATGATCTCAGGGTCCTGGGATTGAGCCCCACGTCAGGCTCCCTGCTCTGCGGAAAGCCTGCTTCTCCCTCTCCCACTCCCCCTGCTCGTGTTCCTTCTCTCGCTTTGTCTCTCTCTGTCAAATAAATAAATAAAATCTTTAAAAAAAAAAAAAAAAAGATAAGCACAGCAAGTTCCATCAACTTCTCTGATAATTGTGGTTAGGACATGCAGGGGGAAAGTAAAGTCTTTGTGATGGGGGGGAAGAAAATGAAAGCGAGTCAGTAAGGAGGCCACGTGAAGTTCTGTTCTGGTTTCCATCAGCAGGAGGAGAGATCTGAACAGTATCTGGGTAATGATACCAGCCATAACATGGCAAATCATTGTGAATCACCATCCACACTTTGAAGAGAAAAATATGTCTAAAAAATCTGGTTCATCTTTTTTCCCCACATGTCTGTTCCAATATTGAGATGAGATGACATACATGAGTGATGAATAGAGCAAAGGAGATGCTGAACAAATGGTGGGTTTTCTCCCAAGTGAAGTGGCTAACATATTGCATATATGAATATATAAGTGAATGGATGAACAAATAAATTAATTTCTTCAGGTGCTTCCAGTCCAACAAATGAATTTATTGCAATGACTGTTTTAACAATGCATAATCTCAGACTCCTATGTGTGATTTTATATAACCGTTTTGTTAATTCATTTTTAAATTCTTCTAATAATGTTAAAATGAGAATTTCTTGGAGATCAAGGTGGTTCAAGGACAGCAAGACCAACATTACCTGAGAACTTATTAAAAATTCAGAATCTCCATCCTCCCTGTGCTCTACAGAATCAGAATCTGCAATTTAGCAAGATCGCGAGTGATTCCTAAGCCCATTAAAGTTTGAGCAGCACTGATCTACTTGAAACAATTATGAAATAGTATAAATCCATACTCCTTGTTTGTACACCACTGCTTTTATTATATCTTGTTCCTCTTTTCCTATTAACTGAGGGGCCAAACATTTTAACTACTTTCTTAGAAGCTCCAAAAACGGTGCTGGGTGATGTCTCATTTAATCCTCAAATGTTGATATTATCTCATGGGGTGACAATGGAATTGCAAGATTCTTGTGAAGGAATATACAATAGAGACAACGTGAGAGTACTGACAATTAATTACTGGCCTAATAAGCAGCAATAATTAACATACAGTAATTCGGTCACGTTCAAATAGGTATGACTGGCTGTCACAATTCTTTCTGTAAATAATGTGCAGTTAAAATGTGGAGAGTCCTTGTTCAAATAATAAAAAGTGTATGACTCTTACAGTTTAAATTATAAATAGGAAAGCCCAGTCTCTAGAATTAATATAAATCAGAGTAGAGAGTAGGATTTTTTGGAACAATGCTTTTTCACAAAGATAAACAATGATAATTAGAAAATTAAGTTTAATCATTCATTCATCTCTCTCACTAACAATTCTTACCTACTATATTCCCAGCACTGTTTTAGATCCTAGGGAAATATCAGTGAACAAAGCAGACTAACTCCCTCTCTTATGAAGCTTGCATTCTTAGTGGGAGGACACAATTACAAAATATGTATAACATCAGATGGTGATAAATGATAAAGGGAAGAGTCAGGAGGTAGATTAGGAGAAGGAAACGTCATGTGTGTGATTATATGGAGGCAGTCAGTTAGGGAAGGCCTCTCTGGTGAGGTAATGTTTAAGGAGAGCCCTAAATGAAGGGAGCGAACAAGCCATGCAGATAGCTGGGGCAAAGGCAAACAAATGGAAAGGTCCGGAGACAGGAACAGATTTTATGGAAATTGGTATTTTTATCATCTTAATTCTGATATTTCTGATCAGGAAAGAGTTCGTGTTTTTGTATTATGTCTTATGTTCGATGGTTAATTAAATGATACCACTTATTCATTCAAGAAATATTTATCATGTGTCTACTATATGCCAGGCTCTATGCCAGATATTATATAGTGACATAATTTTTGAATTTGAGAGTAGGCTTCTCTTGCCATATAAATGAATGTGATCTCTGAGTGTCAACATTCCCCATTCTTACTAGGGATAATTTAAACAATCTTCCAATCATTGTATTTAATAGTAGTCCTTGGTTTGTGATGACATCTGCGTTTCTTCATCCACTTTGTGAGTATTTAATCAGGAAGATTGAATTGAGGGTTGCCATAATGTATTTGCCACAAAAATCTTTTGCATCCAGCCATGCAGCTTCTTTATTATGTTACTGTGACTCTTTTGAATTTATGCTTTCAAAATGCAGATGAATTTGTTTGCATTTTGAACTTTAATCTTGCTCTGGATAGTTGAAGAATATCAATAATTAAGCTGCTGTTGAGATATATGGATGGAGGAATAAAATAGATCAGGATTTTGAAAACAATGGTACATTTTTGTCACACAGAATCCTTTTTATTTTTTTTTTATTTTTTTTTTATTTTTTTTTAGATTTTATTTATTTATTTGAGAGAGAGAATGAGAGAGAGAGAACACATGAGAGGGGATAGGGTCAGAGGACGAAGCAGACTCCCTGCCGAGCAGGGAGCCCGATGCGGGACTCGATCCAGGGACTCCAGGATCATGACCTGAGCCGAAGGCAGTAGCTTAACCAACTGAGCCACCCAGGCGCCCCACACAGAATCCTTTTTAAACATAGCACTATTTCTCACATTCCACCTGGTGAAAAAATAAATATGAATACACATTTAATTTTGAGGGATGGTTGAAAATTTATTTTTATTTCTGGCTGTTGGAAGGGGAACTTGGCAGGTGAATTCTTTCAGAAATATTTATTGTGAGGTTGTGGACTAAAAACTGTGGCCTCCAAGACCAGGTGGCAGGGTGTAATATAATGGTAACTTTCAGAATTAGTGGGAAATTTTGAAAAATGTGCATGTCCTGTTCTCCTTGCTTTCTCTTCTGGCCCAAGATAGACGTCAGCGTACTAATTGGACTGAATGGTGGTGCTGTAGTGAAGAGGACCGACACATTGTTTTAGGGGGGAAAAGCCTCTTTATGTGATTCAGTTAGACCTTTGCCTCATTTCATTCTGCAATGGAAACTACTCTACTCGTAGTAGTATGGTGGTAGTAGACAGAAGACCATTGTCCACTGTCAGGCTTTGTAGCTGGGTTTTTTAAGGTATGATTAGGACTTGGCAGACAGAGGGTGCATTAATTGAGGCACAGAGGTGCAGGGGGGCAAGGAGGGAGGAACCACGTGCACAGACGCAGATAGTACACTTTCAGAAATTTAGAATGGGACCTGGCAGATGGTGGTGGTGGAGGTAGGGGTGGTTAAATGTGGTAGGAGAGAGGTAACAATGATTTGGAAAGTTGTACACATTTGGGGTCATTGTTTTTATTGGATTCTCGGTTTTAAACCTTATATTTCACAAGGCATTCATTGAGCTTTGATAAATGTCCCAAACCTTGAGAATTGAAAACTACTAATGTGCTTCATATGGCCCATTCATTACTGCCATACAAAAAAGCCTTTACATGTGTTTGTATATGCATTACTGAAACTTTGCTTTTAAAAAAATCAATATTGCTTTATAATTTTAAAACAATATGAGTTTTTTTTGTTTGTTTTGCTTTGCCTAGAATATATCATGTTTTCTGATTCCTACATTTAGTGGAACATTATAAATATTTGAAGTATCTGGTCATTTATTTTACCTTGTCACCATATGTTTGAGGGAAACTGGGTCTCGGTGTATTGTGTTTTCTAGCATTAGTGTAAACCTTATGCTAAGAACATTTGTCTCAATAGTAACAACTGTACTTTTCATTTTGGTGAGAAGAAAGAGCAAAATTATCCATTAATGACAATCTCTATAAGATCCCACTAAATGACCTTTTTTCCTTCTATGTTTATGTCCTGATAATCACTGATATAAATGAAATGAGGAGTAGATATAAAAGTCATCTCTAAAAAAATCACATGGTGAAGTAGGCCCCAGGGCCAAACTAACTGATTCCCGCTTTCCCACCTTCCCTTGCTTGCCCCTTGACCCATGTATACCTTTGTTTCCCCATCTGTAAATTGGGGCTAAGATCAGTTCCTGTATCACTAGGATTAATTATAGTAATACCTCTGTTGTCTGGCACATGATAAATATAATTTGTTATTCATACATAAAGTTATATTTAAATGTCCCAAATCACGCAAGGTTAAAACTACTATTTTAGTAGGTAATTTAGTACTTATATAGTATTATTCATTTATAAATAATTCAGTGAAGACATTTTTATGTGTCCTAAACCTGTCTCTATGTCATCTCCTTGCCTCTGGTTCATGTTAATCCTGATAGAGTCATGCTGCCTGGGCTCAGCTACCTAAACATTTGCCACTTGTGAACACCCAAGGGCTGAAGTAAAAATTATGCCTGAGTCCTGAAAACGAACACAATCGTTTTCACCCCTGGATGTTCACTGGAATCACCTGGCTGGATATAAATTCCACTAATTCACATTTCTGTGATAGTTTTAATAAAAACCTGATGTATAAATGTCACCTTCATTGATCACTTTCGTAATAGAGTAAATGAAACAAAAACCCATACAAGGGGGTTAAAATAACTACATATTTAAGTATTTATCAGCATTCCCAGAACATCTAGTTGTACATAAAAAATTCTTGAGCTAAAATCAAAACTATGTAATCTAGTCACTACAGCCATTTTGCTGAGATTTTCAGGCCAGCAGTTTGAATAAGTCAATAAATTAATTTTGGTTTTTATCAGTGTGATTT
Source organism: Phoca vitulina (assembly GCF_004348235.1). Classification (NCBI taxonomy): domain Eukaryota; kingdom Metazoa; phylum Chordata; class Mammalia; order Carnivora; family Phocidae; genus Phoca; species Phoca vitulina. Next base: position 6,327,376 of record NW_022589738.1, on the reverse strand, counting down.
TAGTTACTAAATGGCATGCATTTGAAAGTAAAAAGTGCATTAAATATTCAGTTTCTCTAATTCATACCAGTAGCCCTCCCTTAAATCAAATATATAGGTTTTATTGACAACTTAAATCATGTGATTGTATTTTGGGTGTATAACATGCTAATTGAACATCACTGGGAATTCTTTTGTAATCTATAAATTCACATTAATATTTTACCTCCTTTCATTAGTTGTATTTCTTATTTGAGAATTGCATATAAGCAAGTAATTATGAAGTCTAGGAAATGGGGCCTGAGAACCAATCTTAGTAATTTTTCATCGTAAGTCCCTAGGATTTATGAAGTCTATACTTTTACATATTTATTAGTATAGCATCTAGCATATGATTATGTTTTATAAGTATTTTATACATTTTATAATGCATTTCCATAAAGCCCAAGAAACACTATTTAGGCTATCAAATATAGGCTGAAATTAATGAAAACATATACCATTTTGACATTTATAAATTTGTGTAGAAAACCAAGATTTCAGAAAATGCTCTTCATATTTATTCCTAAATTCCTTAACCCAGGATATCCTTCCTTATAAATATTGTGTGACATAATAAAGTATTATGGATAAAGACTGCTAAGTAAGCAATCCTTGCTATTGTCAATCTAGTTGTCTGTTGGTTTAGACCGGTACTGTCCAATATGGCAGCCACTAGCTGCATGTAGTTATTTAGTTGTAAATTTAAGTTATTATAATTAGGTATGGGTAAAAATTCAGTTTCTCATTTACACTAGCCATATTTCAAGTGCACAGTAGCCACACATGGCTAGTGGCTATCATATTGGATAACGCAGATATACAACATTTACATCATTGTAAGATCTATTGGGCAGTACTGGTCAGAGGATAAATGCCTTGCTACAGTCCAGCAGAATCTCTGTAAAGCAGACTCTGTTTGCAGTGATTTCCTTCATGTTCACAGAGACATGTTCCCACAGCAGGGTATGGGGTGAGAAGGAGATCATCAGTAAAATTATCTTATTCCCTAAGATGTTTTTTTACTGCAGCTAACAACCCAAATCCAAGTAGCTTATACCATTGCTTCTTCAAGTGTGGTCCATGGACCAGCAGCATTGGCATGCCCTGGGCATTTGTTAGAAATGAAGACTCTCAGGTCCCTCCCCAGACTTACAATGTAGGGCATATTCCCCACCTGATTTGTATGCACATTAAAGTTTGGGAAGCACTAGTTAAAACCATAAGGATGTCATTATCTTATATTACACTAAATCCACGGGTGGGATAGCTCTAGGTTAAGTATATGACTCCATTGTGCCATCAAAATCCCAGGTTCTTTTCATTTTCTATTGGAATAAAATGAACATACAGTGTTCTATGAGTTTCAGGTATAGAATAAAATGATTCAACAATTCTCTACATTCAGTGCTCATCAAGCTAAAGTGCATTCTTAATCCCCTTCACCTCTTTCACCCATCCCCCCACCCACCTCCCCTCGGGCAACCACCATATTTGATTTCTGTATTTAAGAGTCTCTTTTTTATTTGTCTCTTTTTTCCCTTTGTTGGTTTGTTCTGTGTCTTAAGTCAGTATATGAGTGAAATCATGTGATATTTGTCTTTCTCTGACTGGCTTATTTCACTTAGCATGATACCCTCTAGGTCCTTTCAATTTATTGGTTTTGCTAGCCTCCCTCTGTCTTCAGCCAATTTTACAACTGGAAGTTGGCTGCAGCAGTTCCCAATGTCATATCCTGACATGCTTCTGCCTCTGGATTTTGTCAGGACTGTCTCCTGTCTGGCACTAGTTTATTCTAGTTCCACTGTCCTCCTCTCTCTATTGCCTGTCATGTATTTATGCTTCACTTTCCTTTTGCTTTTATAGCCCTTTCTAAATGACCACTTGAAAACCATAAAATGAAACCAAGAGAAATGCATACTCTTTTTTTGCCTATGGGTGATAGATTTTTATTTTAGGAATTTGACAAGTTTCCCTAATTTATTTGCAGCTTTAGAATGTTGGTTGGAAATGTAGAATTTCTTTCTTTCATTTCAATAGTATTCTTATTTCGTTTTATTTTAAATATTTTATTTATTAGAGAGAGAGTGCACGAGCACAGAAGGAGAGTGAGAGGGAGAAGCAGACTCCCTGCTGAGCAGGGAACCTGATGTGGGGCTCAATCCCAGGACCTTGGGATCATGACCTGAGCCGAAAGCAGATGCTTAACCGACTGAGCCACCCAGGCACCCCTCAATAATATTTTTAATTGAACAATATGAAATTGTCATTTTCATGGAATGAAGACTCATATATCAGCAACTTCATATGACCCAACCGAACACATCATCTGATCCATAAAGAAGGAAGATAAGTCAAAGTTAAGAGCATGGATTTGGGTGACAGATAATTTAGCATTTAGATAGTGTCTTAACTTGTCACTGGGACACCTGGGGCCAATTCTTTAACCTTCCCCAAATCCATTGTCCTCAGAAATAAAATAACAGTGGTATTATCTACCTTAGTAAGTGATAATGAAGACCAAATGTAATTATTCAGTGTTTTTCAAACACAAGTCAGTCATGTTCCACCTTCACAATTCCTTCCATATCTGCATTTTTTTATCATTACATATTTAATACTTTTCCTTAAAATAATTATCTTTACTTAGCCTCATCCTAAGTTGTATGATTTTATATATGTATTAAAATCATATATAGACTCACTATATATATGTATGTATACAGACATACACGTATGCATATTGCTTGGCCACGTAAATATATGCTAAGCATATTAAAATAATTTCATAAGTTTTTCCCTGTGCCACAAAAATCATTCTGCGAACCATAAATGTTACATATCATCATCTAGGATCCACTGAAATAGTGCATTTTATGCTTCCTAATAAGATTAGCCCACAAAAAGTATTGAATGCATGTTAGCCAAAATAGTTAAAAATGAATTTTAAATGATATTTTAACCCAAGGGTTAGTTATCACCCCCAACTTTCTAAAGTTACCCCTTCTTCTACCACATTTAGAAAAGGGGCATTTGTATTGTACAGGCTTTTAAACAGACCTTCTGATAGCAGTGCCTCCTCATGGTTGCTTCTTCCGCTGTTCAGGCATTGCCATGAGCCACTATTCACTTCCCTGCTGCTCACTCTGGGTAGCTCTGGCCTGGAATTCACCTGCGTATATCGATGGTATCTCTTTGCAGGCCTTAGTGAGCAAAGGAAGCACAGCACCTTTTACTACCTGTTAACTCGTTTCGTAAAACACCTACGCAGAAAGCCGTAAGTAAACTACTGACCAGACATTACTGAGTGATTAGAGTATCTAAAGTAACAACATTGGAAAAGCAAAAACATTTTTGAACATTATATTAAAAATAATTGTTCTTAAAGTCCAAAGGAAAGCCATACAGAGTTGAGCTTTTCACACATATTCCCCCACATGGACATCCTAATCAACAGGAGTTTCCAGCAAAGGTATGGGAGTCAGTGAATATTTGTTGAATGAAATGTCTGTCTAAAAGTTACAAAAAGGAAATAAATAATATTTTAAAATGAAATTCCGTATTGATTCTAACAAATGTGTGTTATAGTTGAAACATTTCTTCAAGGGTGAATAACAATGTGGGATTCTTTTCTTCAGTTTTTGAAAGGTGAAATTTTTAGCTTACTGTAGCGACAAACCGGACAGGAAAAACAACAAAAATAAGGAATGATACTGTAGCTAATTCTCATGAAATCTTATTATCATCAGGTCAGTTCTCAAGGGGTAGACCGAACCAATAAAGTGAATGATTTATGCACCTTGTAATGTGAGGATGGTATTCTTTGAGAGGCTTAAACAAGCAACTTTGAGTTTTTGCTTTATTGGATGCTTCTTCATCAGTGTTGCTTCCCATAAAAAGAAGATGTCTACTTTTTGTGTTTGATAAATTAAACCTCATTCCCATAGGCTTTTGATTGCAGGGTGCCTCAGGGAACATGGGTCTGTGAAAGGTAAAAGGCCAGTAAATGGTGTAGTCCAGATTATATTAAACACTTAATTATGTGTGTATTCTGTGTTTTTAAATGTGCTGATTAATGGAAACTTCTGGTGAAGATTTTATAAATCAGAATAGTAAATTCCTAGTTCTAATTATGTCTTCCTTATCAGCATTCATTATACTATGATTTCCATGAATGCTTCCAACATGTCTTCCTAAAGAATATTTACCTCAAAATAAGTATTAACACTTCTCATTTGAGTCTCAAATTTTTGTTGAGTGGCTGAAATAACCTCAAGTTTAATTTTCATCTTCACCATGAAGTTGTGTGATTGAGAGGCAACATACTGTCCCATGTCCCTGATGCTGGAAATCTAATTGAGAAGGTAAGAAGTTGGTTTTAGGGCATATAGTCAGGCTTTAAATTCATTACCCAACCCACTGTTGTTTACATCTTTGTAAACATTACATCTCTTTCACTTACTATTTCTGTATAACAAATGACTCCAAAATTTCGTGGCTTAACACAATAATTTATAATTATATCATGATTCTGTAGATCAGAAATATGGGCAGGGCTCATCCAGATTGTTGTTCTACAATTGTAACATGGCTGAGGTCACTCTTTGAGCTGCATTCAGCAGGAAGCTCAACTTTTAAGACAGCATTTTATCCTCTAGAGCCACTCAACATGGTCTCTCATCATTCCGTAGTGTAGCCTGGTCTTCTTACAGCGTGGCATCTAGGTTCTAAGAGACAATATAAATGCTTCCTTGTTCTCTTACAGCATTTATACTTGGGACTCGCATAGTGTCACTTCTGCCATATTCTACTGGTCAAGACAAATCAGAAGGCTGGTCCATATTCATGAGAATGGGAAATAGACTTTTGGGAAGAGTGGCAAAAAATTTGTGGCCATCTTTAATCACCATACATATTAAAGTAATAGAGATATAAATGAACGATTGCCAGGATATGCTATTAGTTCAGTTATCAGAGATGGGTTACACTTTTAGTGTAAGTTCACATTTAGTTAGCTATGTGAAACTTCCTAAAAATTGGGATGTATGAACTATAATTCGGAGAAAGAATAACTTCAGAGGTGATTGATCATGGGCTTTGCTTCCCTTATTTCTTAATGTTTAATAGATGCCAAACAATGTGAACATGCCATAAATTACATAAATGTCAGCAGTTTTATCTTGCAGGTTTAATAATAGTAAGTAAAGTTGTTTTGATAGAGGTAATAATAGACATCTTTCGAATTTTCAGTTTACATAAAGTTCTAATGGATCTCCAGAATCAGCAACTGAAAGAGTTAAATGATTGGCTAACCAAAACAGAAGAGAGAACAAGGAAAATGGAGAAAGAGCCCCTTGGACCTGATATTGAAGACCTAAAACACCAAGTACAACAACATAAGGTTAGTATATTTTATGCTATTTGCTTTCTACTGGAGAACAAACTCCATGTACATATGTGTATTACATACACACATACATACATACATACATATGTCATGGTTTACAGAGAAGAAAGAATTAAAGCTTCAATTAAGAAGAGTTTGAAAGTCTTTCTTACCTAATATTTTTTGGAATGCTTGTTTTTTCAAATACGGCATACCTTGGCTTTTCATATTTGAAAAAAAATCAAACGTATTCCTGGATGAGAACAATGCTAGATATGTGATTTATTAAAGTTTTGGTTTCTTGGAAGAGGGACTCTGTAGGGATTACTTGCAATGCAAATTTAACTAAAAGACAAGGTTTTTAACATGTTTTTACCTTCAATTCATAGTCTTAGAACAGGCCAAGCTTGATTAAAATGAACACCTGTAACATTGCTTTTCTATAAAATACAGAATTCATCGTTTATAATATTTCCATCTTTTTTCAGTTTATTTATACATTTACAAATTATGCTCTTTGGTTGCCAGAAAGCATTTGTTGTTTCTGTGATTAGAATTTCTAAAGGAATATTTCTTTTTTTTTTCCTTCAGCATCCATGTTTTAAATGTTAATTGACATATAACGTTGTGTAAGTTTTAGGTATATAACATAATGATTTGAAATTTGTATACACTGAAAAATGATCAGCAAAATAAGTCTAGTTACCATTTGTTACCATACAGAGTTACCATACAATTTTTTTTTTTTTTTTTTGTGATGAGAACTTTTAAGATTGACTCTCCTGGCAACTTACAAATATGCACTACAATATTATTGACTGTAGTACTGTGCAATATGTTACATCCAGATGGCCTACTGTTTTCTAACTGGAAGTTTGTACTTCGTGACTCCCTTCAGCCACTTGGCCCACCCCCTAACCCACCTCCCCTCTGGCATCCACCATTCAGTTCTCTGCATCTATAAGTTTTGTTTTGTTCATTTGTTTCTTTGAGCAAATACCCAGAAATGGAATTGCTGGATCATATAGTAGTTCTATTTTTAATTTTTTGAGAAACCGTCACACTGTTTTCCATAGTGGTTGACCAGTTTACTTTCCTACCAACAGTGCACAAGCGCTTTCTCTTTCTTCTACATCCTCGCCAACATTTCTTATTCCATATCTTTTTGATAATAGGCATTCTAACAAATGTGAAGTGATAGCTTGTTATGGTTTTGATTTGCATTTCCCTGTTGATGAGTGATACTGAGCATCTTTTCATGTGCCTGTTGGCCATCTGGATGTCTTCTTTGGAAAAATGTCTGTTCAGATCCTTTGCCTATTTTAAAATCTGATTGTGTTTTTGTTGTTGGGTTGTATAAGTTCTTTATATATTTTGGATATTAACTCCTTATTGGGTATATGATTTTCAAATATTTTCTCCCATTCTGTAGGTTGTCTTTTCATTTTGTTGATGGTTTCCTTTTCTGTGCAGAAGCTTTTTACTTTGATGTAGTCCTCCTTGTTTATTTTTGCTTTTATTACCTTTGCTTTTAGAGTCAAAATAAAAAAAAATCACCAAGACTGCTGTCATGGAGCTTACCACCTAGGTATTCTTCTAGGAATTTCATGGTTTCAGGTCGTACATCAAGTCTTAATCTGTTTTGAGTTAATTTTTGTGTATGGTATAAGACAGTAGTCCAGTTTCATTCTTTTAATGTGGTCCTGCCATTTTCTCAACACCATTTATTGAAAAGAGTTGTCCTTTCCTCCATTGTATATTCTTGCCTCCTTTGTTGTAAATTAATTGAATACATATGCACGGGTTTATTTCTGGGATTTTTATTATATTCCATTAATGTTGTCTCTGTTTTTTTAATGCCAAAACATACCATTTTGATTACCATAGCTTTGTAATATAGTTTGAAACCAGGGAGAGTCATGCCTCCAGCTTTGTTCTTCTTTATCATCATTGCTTTGGCTATTTGAGGTCTTTTGTGGCTCTATATAAATTTTAGGATTGTTTGTTCTAGTTCTGTGAAAAATGCCATTGGAATTTAGATGGGGATTGCATTGAATCTGTAGATTGCTTTGGGCAATATGGACATTTTAATATTAGTTCTTCCAATCCATGAGCATGAAATACCTTTCGATTTATTTGTGTCTTCTTCAATTTGTTTCATTAGTATCTTAGTAGTTTTTAATGTACAGATCTTTTACCTTCTAGGTTAAATTTATCCCTAGGTACTTTATTCTTTCTGAAGCAATTGTAAATTGGGTTGTTTTTTTAATTTCTCTTTCTGATAGTTGTAAATGTATATAAATGATTTCTGTATATTGTTTTTGTACCTTGCAACTTCACTGAATTTATTAGTTCTAATAGTTTTTGGTGGTGTCTTCAGGATCTTCCATGGATAAAGTCATGTTGCCTGCAAATAGTGACAGTTATTTCTGATCAGGAGTTTTGAAGGTGCTTCATTCTAATAACCATTATAAAATTAGCTCTGGGTTTTATTGTAGAAACAAGAGCTTGCTCAGTCCATAAAGAAACACACACACACATACATACATACATACATACACAGAGTAACCTTCATAATTGGTTCAGGTTAGGCTTGCCAGATTTAGGAAATAAAAATACAAGAAGCTTAGTTAAATTTAAATTTCAGATAAGCAACAAATACTGTTTTTAGTGGAAGTATGTCTCAAACTACTCATTGTTTATCTGAAATTCAGATCTTAGTTGGCATCCTGGATTTGATCTGACAACTCTACTTAGGATTCTGTGGTTCTTGGATTTGTGGCTTTGAAAGGGATTATCTGCTCCCTCAACTCATTTCTCCTAAATCTGCATCTCACTCAACTTTATTTTCTTTTTATAATGTTTTGTCAGAGCTAGTTTCGTACTCTGTGCAGATGCAAGATACTGTTCTAAGTCCCAGAGTTCTTTTCTTATTTAATGAGCTTCTGGTTCAATGACAAATGGGGCTGGCCCTGCTTTTGATGCCCCCACGGCTGTCCTTTGGCCATAGCAGTTTACAATCAAGCAGTTTAGGGAGAGCTCTAGCTATGGTCATCTCCATCCACTACACTATTGGGGGAAAAATAAAATGTCAACTGTATTCTAATTTTCATGTGAAAGTTGTGATGCAAAGATGCTAATTTGGTCATGTAGATTTTAACTGAACATCTGATAAAGAAGTTAGATCCAGTGCTAGACCTCAAACAGGATCACATATATTCATGTGTGGATCACATGCTCCCTTGGCCTGCACTGGAAGTTGCATGCAGACAGTTTCTGTATACACTAATGGCTTCTCTGTATCTGAGGACATTTGCTGCCACAAGAGAGTCTCAGCCAGTTTGAGGGTGGGAAGGAAGCAGTTAGTGCTGCCACACCTGTCATCAGTTAGCCAACAAGGAATGGGAGATGCTAGATAAATCCCCCAGAATCCTTGCCCCATGGTGAGACAATTCCAAGGTGTTTCTTAATTCCCATAGTCTCTCAAAGGTTTCCCAGCAACACTGAGCCGCAGGTGTCCATGAGGTAAACTGTCTCACATTCCCACTCTCATAATGCCTCCTGAGATCACTTCCCAAATAAACTCGTTGCACCTGAATCCTTGGCTCAAGGTCTGTTTGGACAGGAACTCAACCCAAGATAACCTTCTTGCCCTGGAAGCCAGAGTACTCTTCAGCTTTGCCACTAACTAAATGTGTAATTTTCAGAAATTACTTAATTCTCATGTTGTCCACATTTTCCCATTGGAAATAATGTCAATTTTAATGTTTCCATTAGTTTCAGAATGTGAAGCTTTTCAGGAAAGGGCAAGACTAAGGCTGGTAACACTGAAAATCAGAGGGAATGATGTTGGCACTGGATGCCTGGAGTACGAGGAGGAAGCCAGGAAGCCAGGACTCCAAAAGGGAAGTGGCAGAATAATGTGAGGCTAGCCATGAGTGTGAATGACTTAGGGCTACTGCAAGAAAACGTGTCAGCTTGAAACCCTGAATAGACCCTTCATTCAGCATAGACAGGCCATCTAGAATCTTCATATTCTGACAGTTACCTAAAATGTTTTGCACTTTACTCTGGAAGATACAGAGTGAATGGAATGGAAAATATTTGACTAATATTGTCATAAAATTTGAATACATTGTCCATTATTTGAAAATGTGCCATTTCTGATGAATATGAAATTGCTTTGAAGAGAATAATTTGAAACAAAAAGCAACAGAATTATATGAAAGTTGATTGATTATGTAATCTTTTACATCCAGGACTTACTCATATAAGTGCATAAAAAGAAACGGAAGGAATTGGTTTGCTGGCCCAGAGAGTGAGTCCAACTTCTACCTTTAACTGTTTAAACCCACTTCAGGCTATATTATTTTTTTTTTTATAAAATTAAAATAAGGGAAAAACATAGCTAAGAGAAAGCCTGACAATTGATACTCTTTTGTTACTTGACATAATTATGGGGAGAAAAAAATGATTTAACAAAATCAAACAATTTATAAAGGAGTTGAGTTTATTTATTTATTTTTAAGTTTTTATTTAAATTCCAGTGTAGTTAACAAACAGTGTCATATTAGTTTCAGGTGTACAATATAGTAATTCAACACTTCCATACAACACCACGTGCTCATCACAGCAAGTGCACTTCTTAATTCCCATCACCTATTTCACCTCTCTCCCGACCCACCTCCCCTCTGACAACCATCACTTTGTTCTCTATAGTTGAATTTATTTAAATGGGAAACATATTTTCTTAAAGGTACACACTAAAAGGAGTACATTTTTTGTTGTTATTCTTGCCATGCTTCATAAAACAGAAAAAGACAAATGTTCTTTCTTTAGGTAACTGGGTTCAAACTAAAGCCCAATTTAAGTAGTCACTGATTCACTTTGCCACTTTTCTTCCCAAGAATTGTAGGTGAATGAAAATAAGGAAATTTCTCCTGACAACAAAATACATCAGTAACCTTGGTACTGAAAAAAGCAACTCCACCCAGCTTCATCACCACACTCCTTACCTAAGTTAACATTTAGGGGTTTTAGCTATGTATAGATAGACATTAAATCCCTTAGTCATCTTCTTTATTTTTCTAAGAGTTGATTACAGATGACAAAATCAAAGAAGAGGCACAGATTTTGTTGCCGGGAATCCATTTAAATTCTGCTCAGGTCAGAGGACTCTGGCTTGTTCTCTCTCTCTCTCTCTCCCTCCCTCCCTCCCTCCCTCTTTCCCTCCTTCTCTCCCTTTCTCTTGCTCTCCTTGGGTTGAAGGACAGAAAAAAAGTTTGCAAATCTTGCAAGTACACCAAGAATATTACAGATACGCTTCTCTGTGTTTCATAACAGGACCCTTTGGTATCTTCGTTTCAACAGCATTTTATTATGAGGCGGGCTAGAGGTACAACCACTGTGAAATGCCATAGAGATAAGTCACTTTTACTGAATCCGCCAATTAGGCAAGGTAGAACAATCGATCCTATATTGGTGGTTACTACTCATTGTAGGCAAAGTGTTAACTCTGGCTGACTGGGAAAAGGTCAGTTTGCTGCAAAATTTGGAAAAACCAATCATTCTTCACAGCTATTGCTTTGGGGAGAGAATTTACAGGTTTACTTTAGGTCTGAGTCACCCAAAAGTTATTCTCTTGGGAATGAATAAATTGAACTTCTCCTTCCCTTTGTGAAGGAACATGTCAGAAATAATTCTGGTTCGTTATATATATATATATATATATATATATATATATATATATAATATAAATATATATAAAATATATTTATATTAAGAGACAGACTTTATTAGTGATGTTGATAAGGAATGAAAGGATTCCCCTTGAAGGAGTGACAGTATTATTGAGGAATAAAGGTCTGTTGTGGGCTTGGATATTCATTAATGGGAAAGAAGTTGGCTATTTGGGAGGGTCTTTTAATCAAAAGGGAAGTATTTGACTGAGGAACATTTTGTCTCAAAGCACAGTCAGCCTGAGATGAAGGTTAAGGCTTAGTGTACTAGCCAAGTTTCCGATTCTTCTGAGAGATTTAGACTTTTGTTATTAGCTACATTGGCTTAGTAACAGCATCAACAAAGTCCTTACCAACAAGTTATTAGAATCTGCAGATATAAATATGACATGTATGCTACATTCTGACTTGAGTGAATGTTCTAGGTTAAGTACTGATTAATACAAATTAAATGACCTCTTAGAAGCTGAGTCACCTATCCTTTCCTTGCAGCTTAGTTAATCCCAAACATTTGGGTTGCTAAGATTGGGAAATCTCTTCTGGTGACCTTTAAAATGATCTAGATGCTCATGTAATGGGGAGGGTTTAGGTGTAATCCTGCTAAAGGATTTGACATTTCATTTCATTCCATTGCATTCTGTTCCATATCATTGAACAAACACTTCCTAAAGCACAATGAGTGCTCCGAAGAATACAGAGACCTACTGTATATGGAATCTTCCTCAGGAAACTCACATGTTAGTACAGCAGATAAAGACATGGAAACCGAGTGACCATTGTACCAGGCAGAATATGACAAATGACTTGAGCATATTAAAAACAGTGACTTGGTTGGGCAAAGGAAATGAGGTGGGAAAAGTGTGGAGTATGTCACTTGCCTAGATCATGTGTTGTGCTATCCTCAGAGCTAGATGAGTACAACCTGATCATGGAGGGTCTTGAACTCAGGCATTTGGAGTTACTTAATGAGTAGTAGGGAGCCATTGTTGATGAGAAATTAAACTGAAGAGTAGTGATTTAGGAAAATTTATCTAAATTTTTTAGGAAGATATATCTTGTAAGATAAATCAGAGCACAGATGAATAGGAGGCCAGAAGTCATGGTAGGAGGATACTGCAGAAAGCATATAGAGCCTGAATGGAGGCAGTGTCAATGAAAATTGTTAACAGGTGTAGGACACATTTCAGAAATCAACAGCAGAACCAGCAGTACTAAATTTAGGAAATTGAGCAAAGGGCTTGAATTAATAGATTGTGAGACTGGGCAATTGGGAAGCAAAGTTGGATTTTGAAAAATAGACAGTACTAAGATAGAAATGCAATAATTGGGAAGGGGAGCAGGATTCTGAAAAGCCAAAGAATGCCATGGGATCAAGTCATGCTTTTAGTGACTAGTTGGCTCTCTTCCATCTTTAGTAGGATTAAAAATACGTTATTAGTTACTGCTTTGAAATTCTATTTTATTTCCTTTGACCCTAATAAGTGATTAATGAATGTTTGATGGCTATGGCAATAAAGATAAACATTATAATCATGAAAAAATACTATGCTACAGCCAGAGAACCAGAGAGACCTCTTCTGTGTTTCTCCACTGCCTAGCCAAGTACTTAGTACGTAACTGATGCTCTGTAATTTTTTTTTGGGCAGACACTTTATTTTTTTGAGCAGACACTTTAAACAATTTTGACTAGTTTTATCACACATGGAAGCCTCATCATTGCTTCCTTGTGGAGACATGAATCTGACAACCTAAATAGACAAAAAATTATGAGTAGGGACAAGGAAACAACTCATAGATGAAGAAGGAACACGTCTATAAGGCAGCTTACTTGGAGAGATATTATCTCTGGTATCCTCTTACTACCTCTGACATTTGTTCTTTCCTTCTATCCCTGTTTCATTTCCTGTTAAAATTCCTCAATGATTGTAATCCTAGCTAGAATCTTTGTAAATATCTAACAGAAGATGCCACCAGGAGTCATACCTAGATATGTCCATAGGAATCAAGCTTGTAACCCTCGCTTATGTGGAAAAGGAAATCCATTTGATGGAATCAAATTTTTAGCTGGGTACCTGCCACAGGGTGATCAATTTGTGAGGAATATATGAAGAGTGGACAAGCTGGGCAAACTATACTATCTGTAATCATAAGACTCTATTCTTAAATTTGTGTGCAGAACTGCGGCCTTGTGAGTCACAGTGAACTTAATATAAATTATAAGGACTTTTTGCCCTCTGGCCTCAGTCACAGGCTAAATTAGGTCTGGTTGGCCCTTTTTTAAAACTGGCCTTACAATTTAATCTTTCTTCCAAGATTCTTATTAAGAAAGGAGAGAGAAGGCCTAGAGAAACTGTACTTTCTCTGTTTTTGGATTCCATATAGACCTTACTTGTCCTTCAAGGGGCACAGAATAGGAACAATGGGAGAAAAACATGTATTCTCTCAAGTGGGAGATCCCGTGACAATATCACATACACAGCATGATGACAAATATGTTCCAAGAGAGAATATCCAGATAGGAAAGATTTGTAAGAAAATAGTCAAAACACAGCAAGATGATAAATATGTTCCAAGAGAAAATATCCAGATAGGAAGGATCCATGAGAGAAAAGTTAAAAACAGTCAAAGAAACTAAGCCATGCAGAAAAAAGTCATTTGAACCTTCTACTAATGCTCAAAACCCCATATTAAACACTGTTCTGATTAGCATTTATTGCTAAAATGACCCAGTCTTCACACTGCTTTCAAACAGTAAGAACATATAGCAGGACCTAACTATTGTGTATGTGTGTGTGTATTTTTAAAGCAAGCCTTGTGGTAGTAGTCTTTAAAATGTAATAGGTTGAATTCAAGTGTCACCAGAGGGCTAAAACCTGGAACTCAACTGAGTATACACACATACACATACACTTACACACAACAGTGTAAGTTTCTATTTATGTGCCTTATGTTGTGCAGTTATACAAAACAGACATATCTATCTCTTATGCATATTTAAGTGTATTAATAGCTCTAATATAGAGGCTGTATATTATAGACACTGCAGCCAGACTGCCTAGGATGAAAACATAGCTCTATCATTTGCAAGGTGAATAACTTGGCAGAAGTTACTTAACCATTTTATGCCTGTTTCCCCAAGTATGAAATCAGGACAATGATAGTGAGGATATCTGTCTTACAGGGATGATAAAAACATTGGACACATAATTGGATAAAAATCACTTAGAATAATACCTGGTACCTAGAATTATATGAATGACCTTAGCTGTTATTATTGTATAAGACATGTCTCCAAGCTAAATAAGACTGATTTGTGTGATAATAACATTCTTTTGATATAAGGAAGTGGCAAGTTAAATTAGAAAAGGACATTATCACTCTTCATATTCGACAGTTTTATATGCATGATGCTCAGTTTTGATTTTTTAAAATCTACTTGAGAAGGCATATAATTTCCCATCAATATGCTATAAACAAGCAGCAGATTCCAAGGATAACATTATATACTAGATATGCTATTAATGTAATTAAAATAATAATAATAATAATGATAATAAATCCATGCTCATGTTCTCTTAACAAATCAAGTTATTCCAGCTAAGAGATTACTAATTAGTTCATTAAAAATCACTGAGTACTAATTCAGTAACATTACATTGCTCAAAATATCACAGCCTCGTTTTCAAGTACATCAGTACATCTACTGAAATATAACTATCCAAGATGCCATAATCTTAGAGACACTAGCTTTATTTTTTTATTCTTAATTTGTCCTATAATGCTTCTTTATTAGAAGTTTCTGGCTCTGGGGAAGGTAAAGAAAAAGAAAAAAAGGAAAACAGATGACTCTATCTCTCACTTAAGGAATTAGTCTCATGTAAAGTATCTGTTTTTCTAAACCAATACCAATTAATTTCAGTTTCCTTGAATAGGTAATAGGTAATGCAACATTAATAATGTAAATGAATTATTTACATATATAAAACATTTTAGAATGTATTTTAGGGGAACATTTTTCAGAAGAAAGCCACAACAGATATGATAGTATGAATTTTAAGAAAGTAATTTTTCTTGAAAAATATATTCGTGTATCTTATAACAAAATGCAAGACTATAAATCCATTCTCATATTAAAAATAAGGTTGAATATGGCACTGTGTCTCTTTCTAAGGAATATAAAATTGGTAACTACAGTATGCTATAATTTTATGTTTAATAGTTCTGTTATGAGCAAAATGATTTCTAGTGGTACAACTGGTAGTACTCTGTTATTTAATGGAACTTCATATGGCAGAGATAATTTATACTGGATAATATTTTAGATTCCATTAACAATTAAAGATCTAGATCATCTAGTGAGAATGAGAAAACTACTAAATTGGATTTTTTGTAAAAAGCATTATTTATTTATTATTTTATTTATTTATTTGAGAGAGAGAGAGCAGAGGGGAGGGGGAAAGAATCTCACGCAGACTCCCTGCTGAGTGCGGAGTCCAACTCGGGGCTTGACCTCACCAATCTGAGATCAAGACCTGAGCTGAACCCAAGAGTCAGACGCTTAACCAACTGAGCCACCCAGGGGCCCCTAAATTTGATATTTTTATATGATGTTCTATAGTTTTGGCACACTAGGAATGTTTAGTAATTAGAAGATATATAATGTGATTATCAAAAGTTTTGGGAATAAATACTGATGCCCAGAGGGACTATTTCCATGGATCTTAGTCTAAGAATTGAATGATAGGCTGATAATGTCAGAAATAGAAGAAAAATCAGCATTTCCTCACCACTTACCAACTCTAAGCATTGTGGTAGCTGATTCTAATGTATTATCTCATTTAAATCCAGTACTAAACCTGTCCTGGAGGGATTGATTGATTGATTGATTGAATGATTTCTCCCTCTCCGTTTTCTTTTTTTAAATATTATGTTCAGTTAGCCAGCATATAATACATCATTAGTTTTTGATGTAGTGTTCAATGATTCATTAGTTGCATATAACATCCAGTGCTCATCACATCACATGCCCTCCTTAGTACCCATCCCCGGGTTTCCCCATCCTCCCATCCCTGTCCCTTCTGTACCCTCAGTTTGTTTCCCAGAGTCCAGAGTCTCTCATGGTTTGTCTCCCTTTCTGATTTCTTCCCCTTCAATTTTCCCTCCCTTCCTCTGTGATCCTTTGCGCTATTCCTTATATTCCACATATGAGTGAAGCCCTATGATAATTGTCTTTCTCTGCTTGACTTACTTCACTTAGCATAATCCCCTCCGGTTCCATCCATTCCGATGCAAATGGTGGGTGTTCATCCTTTCTGATGGCTGAGTAATATTCCATTGTGTTCAATGAGGTTAAGGAGTTGCCTAAGGTAAATTAGATAGTAATCAATAGACTCTGGCTTTTCATCTTGATCTGTCTGCCAAACTCTTTCCCCTCTTTTCCTAGATTCCAAGGAAGTTTGACTCCAGTAGCTATCCTAGAGGCTAGAGCAAAGCAGACAGTAGCAAGGAGATTGGGCAAGTGTGGCACTTGTTTTCCCTGGCTTGGGAATATCTAGATGGAAGAGATGGAGAGACTGCATTGTAAATCCTCAGACTCAGAGTAAGCAATGGGGAAAGAGCACATTGGTGGTAGCTGCAGATGAAATGCTCAGAATTAAAATGGTTAAGGAAATGACTTTTCAACATTAATCCTGTAGCTCTTTCTTTAAAATTAGGGCAAAAGGAACTAGAAAGGGAACATAGAACAAATTAGGCTTATGATAAGAATAACAGTGATGTTTGAGCAGGAGGATAATCAGTAGAATGGAATATCACATTGACATGCATATCACTTCCTCTGTGCCGCGCCTGAAAACTTCCACCTCATCTCTCTCTCCCAATATTCCTATTCTCTTCTTTTTCATTAATTATTGTCAGGCTAAAAGCATTTTGTAATTATTTATTAGATTTTCTTGGTGTTCACTTTAATTGCTGTTTTCAATGGTGTATCTATAGGCAGGTCGTATGGATGTCTGCATGCATGCATGGATTACAGAGGAAGGAGGAGAAGTATGAGAATTGAGGTCTATTATTTAGTGATTAAGGTCTGTCCTCCTTACTCCATAATATAGCTTTTCTGATCATACTATTTTTTAGCAATGTATGCGATCGCTAGATCAGTTAGTTTAAAGCTACTGTTGTTAACCTCATGTAAATAATTTGGAAGTTAAAGTCTTACTTCTGGATTTTGTGATGAGCACAGGGTGTTATACGTAACTAATGAATCATTGAACACTACATCAAAAACTAATGATGTACTATACAGTGGCTAACTGAACATAATAAAAAATAAAGTCTATTTTGTCTTATAAAAATAAAATTAAAATAAAATTCATTTTATATTTTTCTAAATCCTAAATATTGGCTGTAACCTCAGTCCTTCATTCCTGGATTTCCAAAAGCACACCCTTTCTGTACTTATGATACCTATTAGAGGATGATAGACAGCAGGAATTAGATGAGGCGAATGAGGTGAATATTGGCTTCTTGCAGTAGGGTTTGAAGTCTTTGTTCTGAATGTGCCTAAATGTGAGATTTTAGTACTAACTAGCTGTTAATGTTTAGTGAGTTCATACTGTGTGCCAGGCAATGTGGTAAGCAATTATATTGTATTCATGATTTCCAACCACCTAAAGAGACAGGTGCTCTTATTATCCCAATTTTGAAAATTAGTAATCTGAGGCTTGGTGTGATTGAAAACTTTCTCAAGGTCACATAGCTGGTTGGCAATGCAACCAAAAATCAAACCCAGGAAATCTGACTCCAGATCCCACACCTTTAAACATGCATATATTTTTATTAGTCTGTCATCCATACCATACCCTATTCTACTTATACTCCAAACAAGGCAGGATACATTAATTATCAACTCTGTTTTTAAAACAATTTTTCATATTTCTTGAACCCTCATTTTGCACTTGGGAAGCTTTAGGTGGGAAGCTTTAGGTTTTTAAAATCTTTCAGATGTCTTTGAACATCTTTCAGATATCACTGAAATGGTCTTTAGAGCCCCCTTTTGGTAGCTTAGGAGTTGGATGAAACATAAACATTTATTTCTTTTTTTTTCTTTTTTTTTTTTTTAAAGATTTTATTTATTTGACATAGAGAGACACAGTGAGAGAGGGAACACAAGCAGGGGGAGTGGGAGAGGGAGAAGCAGGCTTCCCACTGAGCAGGAGCCTGACGCGGGGCTCGATCCCAGGACCCTGGGATCAGGACCTGAGCCGAAGGCAGACGTTAATGACTGAGCCACCCAGGCACCCCTTAAACATTTATTTCTAATAAAAAGGTAAAAAACAGTGGGTTCTGATATAAATACTAATATAACTATACAATCACATTTAGTAAGTGGATATCAAAATAAAAGGTCTTCTTGGAAGACCTGTTGAGGTAGCTTTTTAAAAATATCCCGCAAATGTACAACAAAATTACATACTGTATATAGATCCTCCTGAAGAACTAGACTGTACTGTGACCAGTCAGGCTTAGTAAAGTGAATATTGGACTGAAAATAAAATGGCAAATCATTTCCAGATCATTTCATTTAGGGAAGCAGGAGATACAGAGCCTAGACCAGTGTAGAGCTGATGGAAGGAAGGAAATAAGAATGGCCATAAGAGAAAAGGTGAAGAGAAAGATAAATTGCCTACCTTCTCATCATTTCTTAAGAAATCATAAAATTTTCTGATTTGGCCAGGATGTTTTTATTTGAAAATAAAATCAATTCATATCCAGATGTATTGCATTAGCTAATTGTTCATAAGTGTCTAGGGATTTTTTTTTTTGTTCCTGAGATGGATTTTTTTTTAAATACTTTCATAGGTGTTGGTCTTATCCCATGTTTCTAGAAACTCTTCTAATTTCTTAAGATTTTTTGCAAATTTTATATTTGATACAAGTTTTGTTCTCATCAGCCTTTCTTTTTGTGTACATTTTCTTAGGCTAAACTAAAAAGCTGCAAATTACTTAAATTTAATATTTTATTAAACATCTTTTAATTACATTAATTTAAAGTAATATGTGGGAGGCAGCAGATGGTCTTAGAATCCATGCATAGCCCATGATCTGTGTTGTTTCTAGATATGTGTGTGTGTGTGTACGTGTGTATGTGCACATGTCCACATGCGTGGACTTGATGTTGGCAATTTTATGTTGGTTGATCATTCAAGTAGAAGGTGTAATGAAATAGACTATGCACATAGGTAGCCACTGCCCTTTCCTATTCCATGTTACTGAGTATATACTATGGCCAAAGGTAGTATTGTAGAGCGTCCTAGGGAGATTGTGAGAGACCCAACCTTGTTTTTGTGTTCTCTTTCTCTATGTTTCTATTAATTGTTCTTCTTCACCTCTGCACATCAAATCTACTAATTCCCTAGCCTTACATATTTCCATTCCTTTATTTTCCAAGCATTATTTCACCTGTGTGCTAATAAAGAGTTAAATCACTTAAGTTGGAGTAAACACCAAAGTGACTCTTCTTCAGTGATCATTCTAAGCCAGTTTTTGAAAAACAACTTGACATGGGTCAGGGGAAGAAGGATTCATTACTATTGATGACATTTGAAGGGAATAGAATTAAAGTCATATTTAAATCATAAATTGTGAATATGTACTAAGGGAATAACAAATTTGGTCAGGACCTTTAACTACAGAATAATTTATAAGAAATAGAATTATTTACAGAGGTCTAACAAAATCTGTTTGTCAAATCTAAGCATTTTTAATGTTAAATTTCACTGTTGGCCTTTTCTCTTGTCATAAGGAAAAAAAAGATTGTTAGTTGACATTAGAGAACAAACATTGCTGACATTTGTATCTATCTAATAATGGTATAGAAATGTAATTAGGAGCCTGAAAATTTTTTTTCATCTGGTAAGTGTAACAAATGCATTACTTGTATAAAAATAATGGCAAGAAATATGTAATAAAATACTTAGCATGTACTTGTGTGTGTGTAAGTAATTTATATGCTTTTAATCAAGAAAAATATACTTTAACAATCATATTACAGCATTTCAATTTGAAGATATTATTTCCTGATAGGCAAAAATGTTAGCATACTTCTCTGGGGATATATCTATATTTGGAATAATTTGGCTCATAATTTCAGGATTAATTAGCAAATCTACTGTAAATCTCTATTGTATAAATCCAGCTAAGAGAAATTCAAATCCATAAGAAGTAAATATTTAATTAAAATTCATTTTAAAATAGCTTAAAAAAATTGTAATGTATTTTAAAAATTAGTAGTCTTGAGAATTTGTGTTTTCTCGAAGAGGGAAGCAGGAAGGCATAGTTTCTACCAATGATCCAGGCCCTTATTCATGGATATGTAAGTGGGCAGAGAAATTTAACTTTTTAATCCCACCTCTCTGTATGTGACATTTTTGCTACTTCTAAGAATCAACTTTTTAAAAAAAATGAGTTCTAGACATTGGATATTTTATAGTTGTTTGTCTTTTGATGATACTGGGGGCATTAGCAAATACTGTGGTATGCATTCTATTTATTTTCAGAGGGGAGGTCTGGGGAAATAGGAAATATGATTATAATGTTTCAGTGGCTTCTGTTTTGAGGCTATGGAGTGTGCTCAGAAAAGTTAAGTTTAACCCTTTCTGTTTTAATCCCTGATTATGAGGAAAAGAAGAGGTATAATTTGAAAAAATCATAGAAGGGAAAAAGAAATACTGGAAATAACTTAAATCAAATAGTATATGCTAATCTCCTCTGGTGCTATGCACTCTTCAAGAATTTGAGGCACTGTGGAATGCCTTTCCTATGTTCCTTTGTTTCCCTTTACTCACTATAAATCCTGATAGGTCTTATGTTTGATTTTGAAGCTATCAACCCACAACTAACTTTAGTGGTTCTTTGTGTTAGCACTCCTGCAAAAGCATAAAATTTAAACCTGATAAATATGGCAAGAATATAATTTCTAATTATAAAGCAACTAGATAAGCAAAACAAAATCAGAAATCTAAGTGCTGGAAAAAATAAATAGTACATTTGATCACATATGCTTTAGAAAGACTGAACCCGAGTTTAAAATTAGTACTTCACTGATCAAACAATGATTTTCTCAAGTTCCTTTATTAAAATATATTAAAATAGTGAAAACAATAGTTTAGATATAAAAATGTGAACAGTATAGCATTATTTCCTAGTTGTTTTTAATACATGTAATTGTATATGCTCTCATACTTGAATGGTAGGGAGAAAGAATTTGGCCAAATTAAGGAAACGAACTTATGGCCACCAAAATATTATTTTAATTATTTTACAATTTCTGGCTGACATATTTGAAATGCTCCCAGTCCTGCCTTATATAACTCAGAAAACACAGACTCAACATGACTTTCAAGGACAACTCTGAATGTTAATGTTTCCATTTTCAGCCTCATGACAGAAAGAGTTTTATTACCCAGTGTACACTCTGGAATGTCAAAGCCGTGATAGGCAGTATAGACTCCACACACAAAATAAATGCATAGTCATTTTATTTTAAATCGCTTCACTTGAAAATATGGCATGAAAATCTAGAGAGAGGAACTAAAAGTAAGTGATTTTATAGTGCTCTAAAATATTGAGACTCAAAAAATAAAAGTCCTGGGATAAAAATGCTCATGTGTTTGAGTTTGTGCTGTGACCAATACCAAATAAGTTCGCTTACATCTACCACAGGGCTTGCATAACTAAGAGCCGGTCTGATAGGTACCAAACATCATTGTTTCACAGGCAAGGACTGCAGATTTTCCAGAAATTAACAGACCTTGTCCCAAACCTACTTCTCCATTCTTATATTATATAATAAAGCGTTCCAGGGAGCAAACTAGCTGATTAGACATTTTGCATACCCATATAGGGATTTTCTAATCACAATGAGGGTAGTGTGATAAGGTCTTGGGGGAACTGGAGCTCCCAGGCAAGATGTCTCAGTTCTAGAGCATCCTTCTCTGTTACTCCTTCTCTATTTATCACTCTTTTTACCCTGTTTATCTTTGCAAGAAAGTTGTATACTATGATTTTTAAAAGATTGGACTACTGTTTTATGGTTGTATGTGATGTAAGTGTAGTTATAATTACAGTTTTTAAAAAGCAAATCCCTCCTATTAGATTGTAATCTTTATCCAAACTCATCTGTACCTTTGCCCTTACCCCTCCACCTGGCACCATTTATTCAGCAACAGTTTATGGATCTTCAGTCATTTGGAATATGTAGTGAGGACAAGGGACATCTCTGTTCTAGTTGACCTTATATTCCAGTAAGTTATACAAACAATACATGACTAAACCAATATATAAGAAAATACTGAGTAGTGAAAATATTATCTTAAAAAAATTATAGAGATTGAGAGTAATTGAGAAGGAAATTTAGACAGCATCTTCATGAAAAAGCCCTTCTGGGTAACTGACACTTAAAATGAGTCTTGAGGGGCGCCTGGGTGGCTCAGTCGTTAAGCGTCTGCCTTCGGCTCAGGTCATGATCCCAGGGTCCTGGGATCGAGCCCCGCATCGGGCTCCCTGCTCTGCAGGAAGCCTGCTTCTCCCTCTCCCACTCCCCCTGCTTGTGTTCCCTCTCTCGCTGTGTCTCTCTCTGTCAAATAAATAAATAAAATCTTTAAAAAAAAAAAAAAATGAGTCTTGAACAATACGAAAGAGACATTATTTAGAGATATGGAGGAAGAACACTTCAAGCAAAGCAAACAGCTTAACAGCTTGACAGATTGTGGGAGAGAAAACAAGTGTGGCCGAAACATAGTATCAGAGGGCAAGAATTGTATGCAATTAGATTTGAGAGGTAGACAGGTACTAGATGTTATAAGGATTTCTGGGAAAGAATTTGTATTTTCGTTTTTTTAAATTTTTTTTCGTATTTTCCTTCTTATTGTGATGTGACTCCATTGGCTTTTTTTTTTTTAATTTTTTTTATTGTTATGTTAATCCCCATACATTACATCATTAGTTTTAGATTTAGTGTTCCATGATTCATTGTTTGTGCATAACACCCAGTGCTCCATGCAGAACGTGCCCTCCTCAATACCCACCACCAGGCTAACCCATCCTCCCAACCCCCTCCCCTCTAGAACCCTCAGTTTGTTTTTCAGAGTCCATCGTCTCTCATGGTTCTTCTCCCCCTCCGAATTCCCCCCCTTCATTCTTCCCCTCCTGCTACATTCTTCTTCTTCTTTTTTTCTTTCTTAACATATATTGCATTATTTGTTTCAGAGGTACAGATCTGAGATTCAACAGTCTTGCACAATTCACAGCGCTTACCAGAACACATACCCTCCCCATTGGCTTTTATACAGAGGAATGACATCTGATTTGTGGTTGAGCAGAGGAGAAGGAACCAGCAAAGGAGTTCAAATGCAGTGCTTAGCAAGGTGGGGGGCATCATCAGGAAAGGGTGGTATGTGAAGCTCAAGAGAAGAGAATGAATGAAGAATGGATGTGGGGACCTGGAGGTTGATGGCAACCTTTACAAGAGATGTTTCAAAGGGGTAGTTGGCAAAGAAAATAGTAGGGTAAGGAAATGGCAAGAGTAAGGGTAGAAAACAATATTTTTCAGTGAAGAGGAACAAATAATAAAGCAGTAGCAGGAAGGGTTCGTTGGGTCAAGAGAGTTTGTCTTGTTACAGTTGATCATGGTGAGTTTCAGTGGAGAAGGAGATGCTGAAGATGCCCGAGACAGCAGGTAATTATAGGAGAAAAATCCTTGAAAATGTGAGAGGAGGTGGTATAAGGTGTAGCACATTCTACCATACTTTTCTCAACAGATCCTCCCTCTGTGTACTTCCAAGTTCAGTTAACAGTAGAAATGTGCTAAGTTTGCTGAGAACTATAGCAGAAAATTTGCTTGGAATGGTTCTGGTTTAATAAAAAAATTTCATTACCCAAAACATGACAGAAATTAAATCCCACATATTTGGAAAGAAATGATTTTTTGGCATTCAGTTCAGGAGATTATTATTTTAATTGCTTTTAATTTTTTTTTTTTTTTTTTTTTATCTTTCAGGTGCTTCAAGAAGACTTAGAACAGGAACAAGTCAGGGTCAATTCTCTCACTCACATGGTGGTGGTGGTCGATGAATCTAGTGGAGACCATGCAACTGCTGCCTTGGAAGAACAACTGAAGGTCAGATTATTTTCTTTAATACACTGTGTCATTCAAAATAATTAATTGCAATTCAGAAAAATTTAGAAAATGTATAATGTAATTTGTATATTGCAAATATTTACAATGCAGTATATTTATTTAAACTAAGTCAAATTATGTCCCATTTGTGCACATTTCCCTTTCACTAACTATCCACTGTTTGTTCACACTAGCTTCCTGGCCTTTGGGGAAATATATGAATGCAGATCTGGGTTTTTTTTAATTACAGTTGAATAACATGTATTAGAGAACTGGTCAGAGGAATATTGTTTATATCTTCTTAAAACCTACAGTTAAAGAGAGGACAAAGGTAAAAAGAAAAAAAAAAACTCAAAAGGGATCACATTCAGTCAAATTGTGAGAAATCAAACACCTTCATATTTTTTTCCTGGACAACTTCAGTTATAGTCTTGATGAGGACATAGCAGGATATATAAGTTTTGTTGGAGAAGATACTCAGCGTTTCAAGCCCTCATTCAACCTGAGTCATAGTAATTATATCCTTGGAAACATAACCAGCACCTATTAACAAAGAGTAAGTTGGGTATTTTCATATTTTTATCTTTTCTTCCTAATTGGGAACAACATTTTACTGTAAAAATATTGAAAACATTTTCAACAAAACATATGTACATACACCAAAACATCAACATTAAGGAAAAATACAACTTATTGTTCTGAATGTGATGCACACACACACACACACACACACACACACAACTACAGGTTATACTTGAGGCATTCACTTTACCCATGAAATGCCTACCTTTTCTTTGTGATTGTTAGGGGCCAATAGTCTGACATGTCTAAGGATCCAATCAATGTGGGTTTAAATAGCTTTACCAGCACAAGGTTGTTCTAAACATAGTTACTCTTACCCAACCTATAACACAGTTTCTTAAAGCCTTATCTCTGTTTCCTTCTTTCTTTGTGTGAATTGTGTTTTTTTATCCCAGTAAAATGTCATTTCCTCAGGTTACTGCTTTAAACTTCCAGTCTTTAACAATGGTATCTTCTTCTCTATCATTAAATGACAAAAAGAAAATTCTTGAACTGCTACAACCGAGCATTTAACATATGTTAGTCACCCATGTTAATTGCTTATGATTCAATGAAATTATAGGGATTACAGATATAAAAAGGCTTTTGGCACCTGTTATTATAATATATCATCACATATATGATCAGATGCATTGTACACATGCATACTTGTGACCAGCTAAAGGACTGTACTGATAGACCACTGCTATGACCATTTGAAAGGTTTCTGTAGTTCTCATAAAATAGTGTTGTAGCTAATTATAGATGGGTAAAAATCTAATACTCAGCATTCCTCAGAAATTTTCAGAAAAGGTAAAAGAAGGCTAGGGGGCAGAAGTTGGGAGGATGACTGGTTAAAAAAAAATCAAGGCCGACATTTTTCTAAGTCATAGACTATTTCTAGTTAACATCACAACTGAGAAACATCCACTTTGGTATTACCAGACCTAATACAACTAGCTTTAGAATGTAATCATTCCGGGGTGATGTCTGTGGGGCTAAGCCACCTTGAAAAACAGTCTATAGTTCTCATAGATTGTGACTGGGTTAGAGCTTACTTAGGATAAATTAAGAGTTGTGGCCCTAAGCTTTTCTATATTTATTATCCTACTTGCTTTCATTTTTGCCTTATTTTCTATTTCATTGGCTCACAGATATCTACTAAGATAGCTGTGCGTGTATTGGCTTCTCCTAAATCATACGGACTCCATCTGCATTTGTCCATGATTGCCTCACTATTAATTAGTGTTGACTACTACCTCCTAGCTTTCTCTTTTCCCTGCAACCCCCTTTTCCCCTTTGATACCCTCATTTCCCTCTACATACCTCCTTACTGTGACCTGACTTTTATATAATCTAGACTAGTGTCTAAAAGGGCAGGGTTAGAAGGAATTCTTTGGGGAGAACACCCTGCCTTGAACATTTCTTTCTTCTCATCCCATGACTTTTCCCTGTCTTAGAGGAATCCATGCTTGAATTCTATGCCTTATTTGACCATTGGTTTGAATTGGTTTGAATTGCTCTGGAATGCTGGGCTCTCATCTGACTTTGACATTTTGGTGATTCTTTCTTAGGTTCTTTGCAAATGATATAATCTAATCTTAACCTAGTTGGATTTTTAAAAGGAAGGGGAAGAGAAAGAAAAGTTGGCAGAGAAGGAGGAGGAGAAGAGAAATAATAAAGGATAAAAAGAGAGATAAACAAATACATTAGAGGAGTCACTTTAACAGCAGCACAAGTATTCTCTGCATATAATAAGAATTCCATGTGTGCTTCAGAAACCACAAACTATTACTATGTCTGATACTGGGCCCAGAGGAATTCTGTTAGAATAGGAAGAATTTTAGGAAAGAAAAACAAGTATATGGACTCCACACAAGGGACAAAACTGAAACAAAAACAAAAACAAATACAAAACTGGCATGGATCTGAGAAGGATCCTCGAGGGCTTTTGTTGGAGCTAGGTCTGGTCATCCATAGCTTATTCCCCTCGACTTGTTAGTCTTGAATATTTATCCCACTCCTTTTACCGCCATCACAGTGCCTTAATCTGTTTTGCTCCATTGTGCTGAGGCACCATCCAGAGCCCCCACATGGATACCCAGTGGTCTTTAGTCAAGAGATGAAGATGGAGCAAACTAGAAAGGGAAGTCCTTGATTTAGTACAGTAAGAGAGGGATGTATTCTTATCATCTGGAGTTAAAACTCTGAAAATACTCCTCATAGAATATTTTTATGTGTATTGACTTAATTCTATGAACTTTATTATAAGTTAGATTTTCTCTAACTTTCTTTTAAAGATTTTATTGATTTATTTGACAGAGAGAGAGAGAGAGAGAGAGAGAGAGTGAACACAAGCAGGAGAAGTGGCAGACAGAGGGAGAGGGAGAAGCAGGCTCCCCGCTGAGCAGGGAGCCTGATGCGGGGCTGGGATCATGACCTGAGCTGAAGGCAGATGCTTAACTGACTAATCCACCCAGGCACCCCATTTTTCTCTTACTTTTTAAAAAGACTTTTAGAAGCCTTTCTGTTAAAAGGTTTGAAGAAAAACAAAGTTAGGTCAGAACATATGCTTAGGGATTCTAAAAGATAGCATGGCTTATGAAGGATAGTATTCTGAAAAGTACAATCTGTTGTAAATTAATTTGATTCTCTCTCAGAGGTTCAACTTGTCCCTCAGCAGTGTCATCACAGGTCATAAACTTGTCCTTAACTTTAACGGTTTCTAGGATGTCAATGCACAGAGAGTCTGATTTGTAAGCAATGATGCCAGTTAACTGATTTTATTGAGAAATAGCTTGGCTAAATAACTGAGATTAGTAATTTATGTAGAGTATTCAGTCCTGGAGGACATTATCATATCTCTTTCTGAGAATCTGCATTCTGTTTTTCATTTTTTCAGTGAATACTTGCTATGTTCTTATTATGTCCCAAGGATTGTGCTGGGTAACAGAGGTAAAACAGTGAACAAAAAGAGCATTTGTCATTACTTTCCTGGGTCAGGAGTGAGTAATCTGTGAGCCTGCTGCCTTCCTTGGAAACTAGAAACAATGGTAGCCATTTCTCAGGCTCCCTCTTTGAAATCAAATGCTAATTCCTTTCATCCGTGGTCACCATGGTAGGCATGGTAGGCATGATGAAAATGAGCAAATATTTAAGAATGGACAGAACTTATTTCTATGAAGGAAAGAAACAAGGTTTTGTGACAACACACTAATAAGACGTCAACTGAAATTTGAGGGCAAAAGATGATTTCCTAGGAAAGTGTTTAAGCTAGGGTCTAAAGGATATGTTGAAGGGAACTGTATAAAGGGCGTGTAAAGGAGATGGGTGGGGGTGGGTAGTTTCCAGGAAGGGGAAATAGTAGATCAAGTGAACAAGGCATCCTCAGGGAACTGAAAAGGGCAAATTTGGCTACAGCTTTGAGGTTCAGAAGAGTGGTGTTAGAGGAGACTTGGCAGATAGAAGGGGCTTACCCAAATTACCAATTCTAATTCTTACCACACAAGAATTAGAAGTGGTGTGTGATGCTCAGCTCTACCAAAATTCAATCAACAAAAGTGTACTGAGCAGCAGCTCTCTGCCTGGATGACAGCTGGGACTACAACGGCAAGAAGCAGGGGCAACAGTCATGGCACCTGCCCTTCTGGACCTGCACTAATCAAGTGCAATGAAAGGTACAATTATGGCCATGATGAATTCAGTGGGACAAAAATAGACATTGCTGGATGACCTATCTTGCTCTAGAAGGCCAGGAAAGTAGAGGTTAATTAGGCAATAGTAAAGGGTAGGAAGGTGTTCTGTACAGAAGCACAGCATTTATTCATTCAACAAATATGTCTTGCATGCCTTCTCAGTGCCAGCCAAGTCTAAGCTTTGAGGTTAAGCATAGGCAAAGCATACATGATTTCTCTCTGAAGCTTACATTCTAAGCACACATCATAATAAATAAGCAAGTTTTATACTATGAGTAAGGTGATAAGAACTATAAAGAAAAGACTGGGGAGGGGAGCGCTTTTACCTGGAGTGGTCAGGGGATGCTTCCTTGAGAAGGTGGCATTTAAGTAGAAACTCAGACAAAGTAAGGGAGGTGTTTGGAAGGTGCGCAGGTCCTATGGGGACTTTTGTATTTGAAAAACTGAAGAAAGACTATAAATGAAACATAAAGAACACCTATTGTTCTAGGGAGATAGTTGTTTCTAATAAAAAAGAACCAGAAACAGGCATCTAGTTTTAGAGGTTATTCTAGTGAAAACACCTTCCGGAGAAAAGGCAGAGCTATTGAAGTTCCATTTGTAGATATGTTCTTCTATACACTTGAACACTTGAGAGCCCAACTAGATGTATTAAAGTTGTCTAAGGCCCGGACCGAGGAGATTTCTGGCATATAAAAGGCATTTGGACTATATTGCTAAATGACCTTAATCTTTTTTTTTTTTTTTTACTAATAACAACCTAATTACCATTTTTTTCTTTTCTTTTCTTATGTTATGTTATGTTATGTTAGTCCCCACACAGTACATCATTAGTTTTTGATGTACTGATCCATGATTCATTGTTTGCGTATAACACCAGTGCTCCATGCAGTACGTGCCCTCCTTAATACCCATCACCAGGCTAACCCATCCCGCCCACCTCCCTCCCCTCTAGAACCCTCAGTTTGTTTCTCAGAGTCCATAGTCTCTCATGGTTCATCTCCCCCTCCGATTTCCCTCCCTTCATTTTTCCCTTCCTTCTCCTAATGTCCTCCATGCTATTCCTTATGTTCCACATAATTGACTTTCTCTGCTTGACTTATTTCACTTGGGATAATCTCCTCCAGTCCCATCCATGTTGATGCAAAAGTTGGATATTCATCCTTTCTGATGGCTGAGTAATATTCCATTGTATATATGGGCCACATCTTCTTTATCCATTCATCTGTTGAAGGGCATCTCAGCTCCTTCCACAGTTTGGCTATTGTGGACATCGCTGCTATGAACATTGGGGTGCATATGACCCTTCTTTTCACTATATCTGTGCCTTTGGTGTAAATACCCGGTAATGCAATTGCTGGGAAATGACCTTAATCTTAAAGTTAGTGTCTACTATTATGGAGAAATAAAGGTATATCAAAAGAATGTATACAGACAAGCATCCTCTTCTGAAGAAGAATAACCTGGAAAAAACAATTTTAGAACAGAATATTAAATATATGCATGTTCAGTTTCTCACTCCTCTGATGAAGTTAATAAACTTGTTTACTGGAGGAGATTATGCTAAGTGAAATAAGTCAAGCAGAGAAAGTCAATTATCATATGGTTTCACTTATTTGTGGAACATAAGGAATAACATGGAGGACATTAGGAGAAGGAAGGGAAAAGTGGGGGGGGGAATTGGAGGGAGAGATGAACCATGAGAGACTATGGACTCTGAGAAACAAACAGGGTTTTAGAGGGGAGGGGGGAGGGGGGATTGGTTAGCCTGGTGATGGGTATTAAGGAGGGCACATACTGCGTGGAACACTGGGTGTTATACGAAAACAATGGATCGTGGATCACCACATCAAAAACCAATGATGTATTGTATGGTGACTAACATAACATAATAAAATTAAAAAAATAAAAATATAAATAAAATAATGATTTTTGAAGATAAGAAAGATCTCTAAGAACTAACATACATTCACTAAAATCAAGACATGAAAACTAACTTTATATCAGATGACATTAAAATAGCTCGTACAAATATTATGTGGCATTATTAAGACAGATTCTTTGGTGGATTTATTAAGTTCAATGATCTGATGGAGTGGCATGCATACAAAGTATTTTGATTTACTTAAAATATTTTGTAAAGCCTTCCATGGCATGTCTATGGATAAGGTGAGCCTTCTTATCCCTCTATGGGCTGGTGGAGAACGTTTGTGTTTTAATATATTCTTTCCTGGTACCTGATTTATGTAGCAGAGAATTGGACTGAAAATGATTGGATTCCTTTATTCACCCTACAGTGTCAGAAAATTTGGGAGAAAGAAGCCATTTGAGGATTTAGCTGGGACACTGTGTACCTTTTGCCTGAATAAGAGGGGTTAATGGATGATTCCCTCTCCCACATGACTTTAGATTTATAAGAATGTCGTATAAAGTTAGAATGTCACATTCAAATGTCATATACTTGTCTTTCATGTTTTAACTCAGGAAGGGTATGTTTATTTGAAATTTTGCTGCTTGTAAAAAGTAATATCTTTAAATCAATTAAGTTTTTGATGAGGAAGGTCTGATTTCCCATCCATACATGAAAATGTAAATACATGTATATAACTGTACACAAATGTGTATATATGTATATATATTTACATTTATGTACATTTACATTTTCTCTAATGAATGGATATATATGTGTATATGATTAATAGTAAATGAAAGCAAATGATATAGATTCTTAGTAAATTAATGCAATCCTGGACATGATGTAGTGTCTAGATTACAAGGACCAATAATTAGATTCTGTGTTGGTTTGAATACACTTTGTATTTTAGCATTTTAGCCAGATTTTAACAGGATGGTGGCATGTAAAGAATGTTTACAGAAGCAGGGATTCTTTAATTTCAAGAAAAACCTACGCAGAGATAAGGGACATGTATTGTCTTGTAGAAAGAGGAAGGCTTTTCTCTCTGTTTCTTCAGAAGATTGTATCAAAAATAAGCTGAAGCTGATAAGCCTGGATAGCTTCTGCCCAGATTTCTTTCCTGAGCCCAATTTATTCTATCCCATGTTCTTCTGGATATATCGAACTTGAAGTCCAAAATGCATCTCAGGCTCAACAAGGTGAAACTTAACTCCTTGTGCCCTACTTCCTTCTAAACTCGCTTCCTTTGCTGACTTCCCCATTTTTGTTACTACACAGCCATTCACCATGACACCTGTAACAGAAACCTGGAATCATTCCCGACTCCTCCCTTTCCTTTCCCTGTGAGCCCGCTGCATGTCATCAGTCACAGAATTTGTTCATTGTCTCTCATATTCATTGTTTCATCTTTGTTCCTGTCCCGATTTACCCTAGGTAAAGTCCTTGCCTGAACTTTTACCTCTCTTTAATCCAATTTCTGCATTAAAGTCGGTGTGAGCTCTCAAAAGCCGTTTATTACAGTTTCTCCTCTGCTTAAAATCCTTAGTTGCTTTCCATTCTCTACAGAGTCTGATCACTTAGGCTTGCAAAGATTTTTATTGCCTGACCCCTACCTGTCTCTCAATACGTGTCTTCTCTTAGCTCCCACATACCCCCTAACCTATGTTCTATTTCTATAAGCCATTTCTGATACTATGTCACTGTCTTTGTATATGCTATTCCTGTTACTCAGAATAGTCATGTTTGTCGTCTGCTTTGAAAACTACTTTATGTAGAAAACTCAGTTCAATTTTTTTCTCCGTAAGGCTGTTATTTCTACATGACAACTCCCTTTTTGAGCCACTTCATATCATAATTATGTCTCTGTTGTTTGGAAGGAAAATAGTCTGCTAAAAGGTAGCTGGTCAGAAAGGCTCTAATGTCCTCTTCTCTATCATGGCTTGAAAATGGGGAATGCAATTAAAAGTACTTATAGTATATACCTTTGGGATAATTTGGGGAGGGAAAAAGTCTAGGGAATGTTAAAGACTGTAGAACTGAGAAATAGAGATTATTTATGAAGAAGAATATGGATGAAAATATTTTTGATGTTTCTCTCTAGTTCCTAATTCTATACTTGGTGAATAAAAAGCATATTTAAAAAAATTTTAAATCTAATGGAAATAATTTCACTAAGCCAAGTGTCAACAATTGTTGCCCATGAAACGATAATTATAATTATTAACGCTTTTGTGTGCTCATTTTCCAAAAATTTTATATACTTTGTATGTAATACTCTCCCTATTTCACAAATGAAAAAGTCAATGCATGATGGAGTTAAATCCAAGTTCACGCAGCTTTCAAGTGGCAGAGCTGGGACTGGTATCCAGATCTGTGTGATTTCTCCTAATCTCTCAATTTCACAGAAGAAAATTACTATGTGATTTTGAGAAAATTAGTACAGGGGAAATATATGCAAGTATAATAGAATAATATTTTTATGAATATAAGTGTATATATATGAATATATTGAAATGATGACATTCTTTATGAATACAATTCTAATATGGTCTAAAGAGAATTCTGGCCTTTATGGGCTCTAAAAGACCCCTAACCTTCATATTATGGCACACTTAAAAACTTTTTTTTGATCAGAGCACCCAGAAAAGTACACAAATCATAATTTTAGGTCAAGACATCACAAAGGTAACATACCTGTAGTTCCACATCAAATAAAAAGATAATATGTTGCCAACAATTGAGACAATCCTATCAAACCCTATCATAGTCATAAACTTTTCACACTTCCTCAAAGTTAACCTTTATCCTGATTTATAATGCCTCAGAATAGTTTTATTTTTAACCTAATGTAAATGCAATTGCATAATATATAGTTTTGTAACTGCCTTTTTTTCACTCAGTGATGTGTTTGTGAGTTGCATCCATGATGCATATCACGTTTGTTCATTAATTTTCATGGCTGGATAGTATTCCTTCTTGTGAATATACAATTTAATTATATATTCTACTGTTCAGAAAATTTGGGCTGGTTCCAGTTTGGGATCATTATGAATAACACTGCTGTGAACATAATTGTACATATATTTTCATGAATATATGTATGCTTTTGTATTGAGTATATACCTAAGATTGCAATTGCTGGATTACCGGGTATATGCATATTTAGCTTTATAGGCATTACAAAAGAGTTTTCCAAAGTTGATGCATAAATTTATACTCACATCAGTAGTGGATAAAGGTAGAAATTGTTTCACATCCTTGTCAGTACTTGATATTGTCAGATTGTTAATGTGAGCCTTGATGGTGGTTTTATAATGGCATTTCTTGTGAACATTTGCATGTAATGATGACTTATAAGATTAAAAACACAATGACAGTTGTTTCATTAGCTATTTGAAATATCTATTTTTTTTGAAATGCCTGTTTGTTGGATTATGTGTATTTCTCTTAGTGACTTGTAGTTATTTAAAATATGTATTCAGGATTTTAATCCTTTGTTGATATCTAGGTTACAATTTCTTTTTTTCTTTCTTCTTCTTCTTCTTTTTTTTTTTTTTTTTTGCTTTTACTAGGTGCCTTGCCCTTTTACTTTTTAATGATATCTTTTTTAATAAACAGAAGTTTTAAGTTCAATATACTCTACTTAAGTATTTTCTGTTATGGTTAGTGTATTTTTGTTCTGAGTTTAAAAATAAAATTTTCTACTCTGTGACCCAAAATATATTCTCCTGGATTGTCATATAGGGACTTAATTGCTTTACCTTTCATATTACAATCCATCTAGTATTTCTGGTGTGAGGAAGGAATGAATGTCCATTTTCTTCCCATTTAGATCAAACTAAAATAACATGATTTATTGCAAAGACCATTCTTAATGTTCTGCATTGTCACTTTTAATAAAATGCTTATACATATATGGGTCACTTTATAGACTCCAATCAAGTTTCATTTGTACATTTCCCTGTAGTTATGACAATACCACATTGTTTTAATTACTATGGCTTTATGATAAATTTTGACATCTGGTAGTATTGTACAAGAAAAATTGAACCAGTTGGTACAATGGGCAAGGAGGAATTTATTCGAGACTATTTCAATTAGGGATCAAGACTATTGTAATAGGGAAGAGATTTAACTCAGTTCCCCTGAACAAAATGCAGACGAGTTTGTAAGTGCTGGAACGAGCTGGCATAAAAGTACTGGAGGACCTTTGTGAGGTTGGGTAGTCAATGTGGTTATGCCGTCTCTGTTTGCTAATTGTCCCTTATCAGAATTAGGCTCCTACCCTCTCAGAGTTTGGGACACAGGGGCACTATCTTTCTTGATAATTTCATTTCAAAGGGATGGCTTTCAGGTCCTTCAGAAAGACATTCTTGGGTTGTAGAAGATTTACATCTCAAAGGAGCAGAGAAAAATTTACAATTGCTAATTCCCTAAAGTAAGTGCTCTAAGAAGAAGAAGGGGCCTATAGCCAAAGTTTAGTCAAGCTGAAGGAAACTCTATCTTAGTTAATGTAAACCTGTCACATTTGTTTTCTCCTTTTAAAAGATTAACTTGGCTATTTTTGTTTATTCACATTTCCATGTCTGCCCTCCCATCCTGCTATGATCTTAATTGGGGTTTATTGACTATATAGATTAATTTGTGGTGAACTAATATCTTTATTATGTAAAGTTTTTCAGTTCATGACTATGGAATAGCCTTTGATTTATTTAGGCCTTTATTTTCTCCCAATAATGTTTTATGGTTTCCAGGATAGTGGGTCTTAGACTTTTTATGAGATTTATTCCTTTATTTGATATTTTTTGTTATTTTTGCTGTTGCTGTAAATGGTATCTTTTCAAAATTTCATTTTTTATTTGTCTTTTGCTTATAGGGAGAGATACTTCTTGATTTTTATTCCTTGGCTTTGTATCCAGAGATCATTGCTAAATTTACTTATAATTTGAATAGTTTATCTGTCGCATCACTCAGATGTACGTATACAGGTTGTTTGTAATTACTGTTTTGCTTTTCCCTTTCCAATCATTGTTCATTTAATCAGTCTTTCTTGCCTTATTGTGCTGTATGCTCTAGTACAATGAGATTATTGTTGATCTGTTTCTCATTTTAGGTCTCAGAGGTGAGGCTTCTAGTAAATCACCATAAAGTATGATATCTCTTATAGGTTTGTTGTAGATGATTTTTATTCCTAATGTTCTAAAAGGCTTCATCATTACTGGGTGCTGAATTTTAGCAAACATTTTTTTTCAGGATCACTTGAAGTGATCATATTAGTTTCTTCTTTATTCTCTTAATATGTAAAATCACACTGCTTCATTTTCTAGAGCTAAAATAGCCTTGCATTCCTGATGTAAGCCAAACATAGATGATGATATGTATAATCTTTTTTATTTGTTGCTAGATCTCTTTGCTACCATTTGCTAACCTTTGATTTAGAATTTTCCCATTGGGTCCATGAAAGAGATTGGCCTGTTGTTTTCCTTGTCATAGGTTGTTGCTAGGTTTAAGTGCTTGATTGTGCAGGCTTTGGAACTTGCCATTTGTGCCTAGAACTTTCTTTATTGGAGAAGTTTTAAATGAAAACTTAAATATAGTTAAATAAGACTTTCCATTTTTCATTTCCACCTTCCCGTTTCTTCTCCATTTTCCATTTTTTGTGTGTGTCAGTTTGAGTAGTTTGTGTCTTTCTAGGAATTTGTGTTTTGCCTCTAAAATTACAAGTATATTCGGGGACGCCTGGGTGGTTCATTCGGTTAAGCGTCTGCCTTCAGTTCAGGTCATAATCCAGGGTCCTGGGATCGAGCCCCGTGTCGGGCTCCCTGCTCAGCGGGGAGCCTGCTTCTCCCTCTACCTTTCCCTCTCCCCCTGCTCCTGTGCTCTCTCTCTCTCACTCACTCTCTCAAATAAATAAAATCTTTAAAAAAAATAAAGTTACAAGTATATTCAAATAAAGTTCTGTTTAGTCCACATGGTATTTAATAATGTTTTTATTAGTTATCAATGTTTGAAGTTTAGGAAATGTGATACGAAACTATAAATGTCTAACGTCTGTAGAAAAAGCCACTGATCTGGTGATCCTTTGCCTGTTCTCCTGTCTATTAACCTCAGTAAGAATTAAATAGCTCTGCCGCCTTTAGCAGGAGCTCTCCAATTGGCTACAATCCCCATTATTCCCCATTCTCTTATACCTAGATTATTTTGTACATTTTATTGTGCATACACCTTAGAATTTGTGATTTCTTATAGATGGAATAGTTCAGTGCATAGAGTTAGAATGAGGCATAGAGGGATATCTGTTTTCCACTCACTTGATTACAAATAAGACATATAATGGATTATGTTCCTGTTTTAGAATTTAAAAGTCAAAGATTTTCAACTCTTGTATAAAATATAAGCCATAACAGACTGTAGGTAAAATATGAAAAACTAGTCGTTTTAGTGTCATGTTGAAATGTTTTTCTATATCCTGTATTATATCCTGTATTATATCCAGACTTACCACATCTGGAAACAAAAGCTAATTTTCCACCAACTAAGCTCTAAAGTTGAGATACTTGTATCTCAATAATTTATCACCATTTTCAGAGCATTTTCACATTTGTTGACCTGGCTAGGAGGCTACCAGGCCAGATACTAGTATCTCCCGTTCACTAGTGGAAATCTAAACCATAACAAGATTAAGTGTTTGCGGAGAGATATTACTGAGTTAGGCAACAGTAGAACTGGGAGAAGAATCCAGGCAATCTGTACTTCAGGCCTGGAGATGTGTACCAGGTGAGCAGATTCAGAGATGCTGCTATACGATTAATGCCCATTGTAAGTAGTAAAGATCTAGAATTTGAGGTGGAGAAGACAGGACCTCACATATGATTCTCACCTCCTGTGGCTCTTCAGATTTACCATAAATAGCTCTCTTGTTGCCATAAATGACTGGTAGGCAGGTATTTAATGAAGAAGAAAGAAAAAAGAAAAGGTTCTAAGACAATACTTAGGAGAAAATCCCTGTATCAATAACTACAGAGGTGTTATTGAGCTTTGAGACATTTGTATACTATGTGAAATTCGTATATTGCATTAAGCACAACGGTAAGGAGACCCCTCTCAAGAAGTCCAGAGACCGTAAGGCATAAAACAGTCAGGAACAGTAAAACCTTAAATTACCAAAGAATGCCCAGGAATCCAGTGGACACTGGAAAGGATACTCTCATGCTGGAATGCTCCTTAGGACTCCTACTCTTTATTTCCTGGTATCCCAGTTGAATAGACTGTTGGGAGCTGGAGAGTACAGAGTTTATTAAGCCGCCACAGAACATTAAATAATAGCCTGCAAATAATGCATCAACAACTCGGCCTTTCTGGCTTTATTCATTAGCACTTTATAAACTCAGAAATAATATATGGATCTGACTGTAATGGCACAAGGGAACATGCTTTTTTTTTTTTTTAATGTTTTATTTATTTATCATGAGAGTCAGAAAGAGAGAGAGAGGCAGAGGCAGAGGAAGAAGCAGGCTCCCCGCCTAGCAGGGAGCCTGATGTGGGACTCGATCCCAGGACCCTGGGATCATGACCTGAGCCGAAGGCAGACGCTTAACGACTGAGCCACCCAGGCGCCCCGGGAACATGCTTCTTCAAGTTAAAAATCTTACTATGTTTTTAGCATAATCACCAAGACAAAATTTCATTAACGAATCAGACAGTCATATTTACCTTTGAAAAATGACTTTGTGAAAGAGCACATGTTATTGATCTGGGAGTGTAAGTATTTTCTGATTTTTAAAAATACTTTAAACAGGGGCGCCTGGGTGGCTCAGTCGTTAAGCGTCTGCCTTCAGCTCAGGTCATGATCCCAGGGTCCTAGGATCGAGCCCCACATCGGGCTCCCTGCTCGGCGGGAAGCCTGCTTCTCCCTCTCCCACTCCCCTTGCTTGTGTTCCCTCTCTCACTGTGTCTCTCTCTGTCAAATAAATAAATAAAATCTTTAAAAAAAATACTTTAAACAAATAGGGAGGTAAAATGTCAAAAATGTTCTTAGATGAAATTATAACATTCGGCTTCAAATCCTTGTTAAGTAGGTTAGATAAAATGTGCGGTTAAGTCTAGTCAAACTTCTGCCAAAATTAAATATGAAAATACTCAAAAAGGATTCAGCATCTGTACGTCTCACTAGGTTCTGGAGCGTGCATTACAAGGCATATTGAATGTTGCATGTTCTGCTGAGTAAATGACATCATGAAAGAACACAGGCTTGTAGCCAGCTGGATCTGAGGTCAGATCCCAGAAACTCAATCCTGTGGCCTCTGTGGCCTTAGACAAGCTACTAACTCTTCTCCGTGTCCAGGTCACCTGTAAACTGCACTTTTAGAAGTGGCAAGTGTACCTTCACAGGTTCCTTGAGTTTGGTCAGGAAGTACTACAGGATCATTTAAACAGGAGTAAGAATGAGAATTTCAGAGAAACCTACAATAAGTGTTTCCCAGTACATCGGACACATTTTTCCACCCTGGATCGTATGTTAGACAGTGAAGATATAAGGCGTGCCATTTTATAATATGCTGCTTTGGTTAGCAGTTTGTGGAAGCATGTAAAATTGAGAAGAGAATCATAGAGTTGGCTAAACAGTAGTCAGTAGTACTCTGCCCCGTTTCTAGCCTCATGATGGGTATTATTTCATATCTTTCAATGAGTTACTTGCTGTTATTTCCACGTTGCCATAGGTAAGGTGAAGTTGCTTATCCTTTTTAACTCTGCTGTGTTTATTAAGTAGGAAAGAAAAATAAAAAGTGTTAATTTTCAGAAGCCTCATTACACATAAAAGTCATTTAGCTGGGGAATATATCCCAGGGTCTGAAACTAAAATAAAATGAGATGGGCTCTCTGGTGTCTCCCTTTCTCATAAATCCCAGTTGCTGCTGTGTTGTGTGGTCTATGACGCATAACTGTTCCTTTCTTAGTGGACAGACTCCTGGGACTGCTTTATCTCTTCATGCCGGTCTTGATGGGCACAGTTCAGCTCTCACATTCTATCCTTGGCCTCAATAAATTCAAGGGTCAAGATACTTAAGTTTTACTTTCCAGGCTTGTCAAATTTTCCTCAAGTTGCCTTTATCCAAATGTTCCTCTGATAGCCAGTTTTCACTTTTGCTTTGAAAAACCAACTCAACCAAACAAAGGAACTCAGATGAGAAATGTCCTTGGCGTGTATAACGATATGGGATATAAATTAAATGGGAGGGGGAAAGCTTCCCCACTGCAGATCTAAGCACAGATGATAATGGAGTTGTGATTTAGCCCATGAAAATGTGTTAGAGTAAGTAAACCGACATTTAGCTTCTCTTACTACTGAGATAGAATGAGAATATAAATAAAAATTAATTTCTTCTTATCACTTCATAAGATGTTATAATTCATTTTCATTTATGTACATACTGTTTTCATAGCTTTACAAAAATATGCATTACTTCTAAAAGCTCAAAGGATTCATATACTTAAATGGAAACTCAGAGAAATACTTTTTTCTCTAGAGGTTTCTAATCCTAATGCAGTGATTCTTTAGAAAAATTATTTAGCTTTCTGTCAATCCCATTCGATCCAATCTCTTAGACTTGTTACATCCCTTTAGGCAATGATAGGAACCAGCATCTTTGAGTAATTATAGAGCTGACTGATAATCTTCCAATTGCTTAGTTCTATTCTTTGTAATTCAAATTAGGGCCAATATATCTAAGGAACAACCAGATAAATCCATAAATTCAAGCACTGTACATCTATTTATATTTGTGCATACGGCATTACAAAAATCTACCTGTGGGCAGACATGTACAGCATATGAGCAAGCAATTTCTAATTCACTTATCTAATTTTACTGAGGTGAGTAAAAAGCATCCTGCCCACATTATAACAGAAGTGACTTAGATTCAGTTCATTGAGTGTTTTCTGAGAGTAAGATAGGTTTAACCAGTGGAATGTGTTAATAAAGGGTAGGTATGCTGTCTTGTGTTGGAAATCTTTAAAGAAGAATATATTTGAAGTATAAACAACTACTTGTGAAGATTTAGTAAGTACCTTTCTAGAGTGAGTAGAGTAAAATAGATGACCCTTGCTGGGTCTTGGAAGATTTGAAATAAACACAATGATCAAACAAAATGTAACTATTAACACTTACATAACTCAGTTCAAATTAAAACTGCTTTCCAATATATAATCTTGCTTAATATTTGTAGCAGTTCTTTCAGGGGTTGGTATGATTATTGTCTTTGAGAGAAAGGAAATGATTTAGCCATGAATTTCCAGAAAGTCACTTGATTTTGTTTGGGAGGTGGGATAATAATATTAAAAAAAAACCCTCAAAGAATTGCCCGAATCATTACAAAAGAATGTCGTGTTTAATTTTTTTTTTCCTTGGGGCACTTGGGTGGCTCAATTGGTTGAGTGTCCAACTCTTGATTTCGGCTCAGGTCATGATCTCAGGGTCACGGGATTGAGCCGTGTGTGTCAGGCTCTGCGCTCAGCAGGGAGTCTGCTTGTCCCTCATGCTCTGCTCTTCCCCACCCCTGCCCCCACTCACTCTCTCTTTCTTCTCTTTCTCTCTCTAAAATAAATAAATAAATCTTTAAAAAAAGTTTTTATTTTTGTAATTTGAGAAGACATACACGTGTTGGTAATCCAAGCAATTGACTGACCTAACACTTAAATCTAAGTTGTTTAGCTCAAGATATTTGTGTCTTCCCCACATAAAACACAAAATTACAGAGTGATAGTGTTTATATATTTGGGAAGTTGAATCACAATAAATTATTAAAAATCTCTTCTATTTAAATAATTTTTAATAATTTTACTCTAGTAATTGTAATGCATTTTCTAAAATTTTCCCACTGTAATAAATACATCTTTACTTTCAACAACTTTAGTTTTGTGAGCTATTTTGTAATGCCATGGAATCAGTCCCTCTTAAATATGTCTTTTGTGTTAGTTTCTTAGGGCTGCCATAACAAAATACCAAAGACTGGGTAACCTAGATAACAGAAATTGTTTCCCTCACAGTTCTGGAGGCTTGAAGTCCAAGATCAAGGTATTGGCAGGTTTGGTTCCTTCTGGGGCCTTTCTCCTGGGTTTGCAGATGGCTGTCTTCTCACTGTGTCCTCACATGATCTCTCCTATGTGCCCACATGTCCCTCATGTCTTTCTGTGGGTCCAGATTTCCTCTTCTTTTAAGGATACCTGTCAGATTAGATTAGATCAGCCTCATTTTAACTTAAAATCCCTATGTAAAGGTCATATCTATAAAGGCCCTGTCACCTAATACAGTCACATTCTGTAGTAGAGGGGGATAGGCCTTCAGCATATGAAAATTTTTTAAAGATTTTATTTATCTATCTATCTATTTAAGAGAGAGAGAGAGAGAACATAAGCAGGGGGAGCAGCAGGCAGAGGGAAAAGCAGACTCCCCATTGAGCAAGGAGCCTGATGCGGGACTTGATCCCAGGACCCTGGGATCATGACCCAAGCTGAAGGCAGACGCTTAATGGACTGAGCCACCCAGGCGCCCCTTCAACATATGAATTTTAAGGAGACACAGTTCAAATGTCCATTGAATGAAGAATAGATAAAGAAGATGTGGGGTATAAACACAAACACACACACACACGCACACAGACACACACACATACACACAATGGAATATTACTTAACCACCAAAAATAATAAAATCTTGCCATTTGCAATGACATGGATGGAGCTAGTGAATATTATGTTAAGCGAAATAAGTCCATCAGAAAAAGACAGATACCATATGATTTCACTCATATGTGGAATTTAAAAAACAAAGCAAATGATCATAGGGGAAAAATTGAGGGAGGCAAACTAAGAAACAGACTCTTAACTGTAGAGAACAAGCCTATGGTTACCAGAGGGGAGGGGAGTGGGGGAATGGGTGTAATATGTGATGGGGATTAAGGAGTGCTCTTGTTGTTGTTGTGAGCACAGGGTGATGTATGGAAGTGTTGAATCACTATATGTACACTAGAAACTAATATTACACTGTATGTTAACTAACTAGAATTTAAATAAAAACTTAGAAAAAGATATAAATGTTTCAAAACATAACTGTAGATACATATTGGAATAGTTCTGTGCTGAACTCATTGAAACTACAATGCATATTATTGTCCTTCAACTAACATCTTCTTTCATTAAGATATAAGTCTTTGCAAATGTGTGTGTACAGTCATATGGGAATAGTTGTATTCTTAACTCACTGAAACTACAGTGTATATAACAC
The DNA here is from genome assembly GCF_004348235.1 of Phoca vitulina. Lineage (NCBI taxonomy): Eukaryota > Metazoa > Chordata > Mammalia > Carnivora > Phocidae > Phoca > Phoca vitulina. The sequence goes on along the minus strand of NW_022589738.1, from coordinate 6,284,603 downwards.
TGTAATGCATCCTTCAACTAACACCTCTCATTAAGATATAAATGTTTCTAAATAAAAGTATAGATTCCAAAAAAAAAGGATACATGATTCAGCCCATAACTTCTTTTTATTTCAAGTTTTCATTTAAATGCTAGTTAGTTAACATGTATGGTAAAATTGGTTTCAGGTGTCGAATTTAGTGATTCATCACTTACCTCTAACACCCAGTGGTAATCACAACAAGTGCCCCCCTTAATGCCCATCATCCATTTAGCCCACCCCCCACCCACCTCCCTGCCTCAACCCTCAGTTTATTCTCTATAGTTAAGAAGCTCTTATGGTTTGCTTCCCTCTCTCTCTTTCTTCCCCTTCCCCATACGTTCATCTGTTCTGTTTCTTAAATCTCACATATGAGTGAAATCATATGGTATTTGTCTTTGATGGACTTATTTTGCTTAGCATAATATACTCTAGCTCCATCCACATCATTGCAAAAGGCAAGATTTCATTCTTCTTGATGGCTGAGACCTAAATGTGAAACAGGAAACCATCAAAATCCTAGAGGAGAACATAGGCAGCAACCTCTTTGACCTCGGCCATAGCAGTTTCTTACTACACACGTTTCTGGAGGCCAGGGAAACAAAAGCAAAATGAACTATTGGGACTTTGTCAAGATAAAAAGCTTCTGCACAGCAAAGGAAACAATCAATAAAACTAAAAGGTAACCTATGGAATGGGAGACGTTTGCAAATGACACATCTGATACAGGGTTAGTAGCCACAATCTATAAAGAACTTATCAAACTCAACACCCAAAGAACAAATAATCCAATCAAGAAATGGGCAGCAGGCATGGACAGACATTTCTCCAAAGAAGACGTACAAATGGCCAACAGACACGAAAAAATGCTCAACATCACTCGGCATCTGGGAAATACAAATCAAAACCATGTTGAAATGCTACCTCACACCTGTCAGAACAGCTAAATTAACAACGTAAGAGACAACAGATGTTGGCGAAGATGTGGAGAAAGGTAACAGTGTTGGTGGGAATGCAAGCTGGTGCAGCCACTCTGAAAAACAGTATGGAGGTTCCTCAAAAGTTAAAAATAGAACTGCCCTATGACCCAGCAATTGCACTACTAGGTATTTAGCCAAGGCACACAAAAATACTGATTCGAAGTGGCATATACACCCCAGTGTTTATAGCAGCATAACCAGCCCATAACTTCTTTTTTTCTGTTCATTTTTGACACACAGTGTGTGTTCAATAAGTACTTGTTGTTTAGACAGATTCATGATGGATAAATGAATGCATTAAAGACTTTCATTAACTGCAAGTTAAATTAAATATTGGATTGGCTGAGTTATAAGCCTTTAATGAATTATCAAAATTATCTATTATTATTAGAATACCAAAGGCCCTTCTTAAAATAGTTTTCTTAATAGATTGACTATGTATCTAGAAGAGTATTATTAGTTTTTTGTGACTCATTCATATAATGGGAAAAAAACTACAGTGCAAAGTGTATCACATTAGTATATTTTGGAATTTCTATAAAATTAACAACCTTAAGGAATCTATTGTATGGAGGTCTTTATTTGGATTTATTTAATAGGATGTCTTACTAAAATTAATAAATTGTAATCATCAATCTATGAGATTATAACCCTAAGATGCTACTTCAGTTGGGAGATGATGCTATATTTATTTAGAAGTCTCAGTACATTTCCCTTCATTTACGAAGATGGTGCTTCAGTTTGAGTGTGTCTCTCCCGTGCTTGACTCCCATCTCCACTGGGGTCAAAGGGATGCAATAAACATCCCATAATTTGGCCTTTTATATCCTTATCCTCAAATCAGGCAGATAGTATACTTTATGGCTATAAGGTAAGATTTTCTCTGAAACTAATTTTTTTCACAACTAATCCATTCACAGATATGTTACATACCATTTTACCTGATGTGTACTGACATGGTCACTAGGAAGTTCACTTAAAGAGCTTCTAATATGTTTCAGAAAAAAATCCCAAATACTTCATTGTAATAATTAAATGGCTAATATTGTTGAATTCATTGGTTTATGTTAGCACGTTTCCTTTGATTATCTTGCATTATTATTTCAGTGCTATGGCTTCTGCTACAAACTAACATCATTCGAAAGGAGTAGAGAGTGAAACTATAAAAAGTATGAAAATCGTTACATTATGTTGAAAACAATAACGTTTTTATTGACATTTCTGAAGAAAAACTGAAAACTCACTTGTGACTAAGAGGCATATGAGTACATGATCATTTTCATACTGTTGTTAGTAAAATGTTTATTGCCTACTCCTGACTCATGCACGGTACTCCCTTTTTGAAAGGATGGTAGGGTTGACAATTTTTAAGAAATTGGGTGGGTCTTCAAGCCTCTTAGAAATAGGTGGATTTTTTCATGGTGCTAATTACATTTGTATTTTTTGAGTCATATTTTAATATGTTCTAGATGGATCAATCCAAACATGTAGCATCAAGTATGCTAGAAATTATGACAAGGCTTATTATTTTAGATACCAAATATATTTGTAAAAAATATGAGTTACATTTTTTGTAGCCCTAATTCTATACAAAATAAAACATATCTCTATTTTGAGATACTTCTATCATATGGGAATAGTTGTATTCTTAACTCACGGAAACTACAGTGTGTATAACACTGTAATGCATCCTTCAACTAACATCTCTCATTAAGATATAAATGTTTCTAAATAAAAGTATAGATTCAAAAAAAAAAAGACATGTTTCAGCCCATAACTTCTTTTTATTTCAAGTTTTCATTTAAATGCTAGTTAGTTAACATGTAGCCTCTCAATGAAGTGTATGCCTTTAACTTCTATTGGTCAAATGTGGGTGAAGACCACTCTCGGGGCAGCTTTGACTGCATGCAGCCAACGTTCTCTAGCTCTGGAGCCTCCCAGCTTAATTGCCCGGGATTTATACACAATCAAGGTACAGCAGGTGCCCCAAACGACTCGTATGAGATGACACAAGGAAGAATGAGCCAGGCGGAGGAATCCCATGACCGAAGCACAGAAGTGATCAAACCGGGGGTCCCTATGTAGGGACAAGAGTGCAGATTTGTAAAGCACCTCAAGCTGTTTCAGATGTAGTGCCTGAGAGGAAGGGCTCAACCCCCACAAACCTTGCACATATGATTCAAAAGACACATGGCAGCCGCAGTGTTTTTCAGCGGCGACATAGGGACAGGGTAATTCACTTACTGGCGCCGAAGGCCTACAGAAAATCCAAGCTGCTGGCTCCGCTGCAGAAACACGGTGTTAGTCAAAAAAAAAGGGAGCTCCCTCAGAGCAATTCTGCAACAGGTAGCCAATCTGAATCCTACAGACCACTCATATACCTTAAAGGATTATGTTTTAAAAGCGCTTCGAAGAGACTGGCCCGGATATGGTGAAATAGACAGAAATAGACAGAAGGTTGTTAGGCAGAGCTCTCTAGCACACTCATTCTGTCTCAGAATGCTGCAAGCACCGGCCATTCAGAATCTCCTGCATGTTCTAGAAGAGATGCTGCTTCTTCTCAGAATCAGCTTTGAGATTCAGATTTCATTGATCCTTTAATGAATAAATAAACTTGAATATCTCACCAGCAGGTCGAGTGCCTCCAACATTAAATGGTCACTTGAATCCCACCAGTGAACAATCTGCTTTCATTAACTGCAAGTTAAATTAAATATTAATTATTTAATTAATTAAAAAATAAATAATTAATTTATTATTAATTTATATAATAATATATAAGGCCTCCTGCTGTCCCCTGCAGCCACTGCCAGCCCTACCCCTCTGCCGCCGCCTTCAACTCACCGGCCCAGCTCCAATCCTCCTCAGATCGTGAATTCTAACTCCACTTCCCCTAGCACTCCAGCAGGCCAGGGGACTCAAGACCTACCTGTTGACAGTTTTAGTCAAAACACTAGTGTCTGTCAGGACTAGCAAGACAAATATACCTCCAGGACTTCTCTGGAAACCTTAACTCTGGTTCACTTCTACTGAAGTGTCCAAAGCCTGTGGAGGAAGACCATTCAGTGTCTCAGAAAAAGTCCAAAAAAAGTCTAAAAACAGAAGGAAATGGGCCAAATTAAAATGCACGACCTTGAGACAACTGAAGAAAAGGAACAGGACCTTAAAAGAGAAGAGGAAATTGCCAAGATGAATAACTCCAGTCCTGATTCCATTGAAGGAGTTAAAGAGGCTCCACTGAGCCTTCTTCAACAATTGAACTCCCAGATTATTTGACAAAATATATTGCTCTTGTCTCCTGTGAGACAAGGATGGCTTCAGTGCTGAGTATGATGAGTACAGGGCCTTGCATGCCAGGATGGAGACTGTAGCTGGAAGATTTATCAAACTGGATACACAACAAAGGCAGCTTTCTTCAGGCTCAAAAGAGTATCAGAATGTTCATGAAGAAGTCTTATGAGAATATCAGAAGATCAAGCAGTCCAGTCCCAATTCTCATGAAGAAAAATAGAGATGCAAGTAACTTCCTAACAAGCTGACTCCCATCAGAAGGCTAAGCGGTGAATTTGACCGAGAGCAAGCAGACTCATGGCATGGGACCTCTGCTTGGACCAGAAGCTGTGAATAAACCTAAGCTTATTTATTTAAAATTCCAAATGAGTTGCTATGAGATTTTTTTAAAAAATGAAACTTTGCTTGTTGAAAGTTTCAGTGTTAGTAAACTTGAGTTATTTATTATTTTCCCTGTTGTACTTTGCTTCCCTGCAATTTTGAAGCTGCATTTTCTGGTCCTCCCACTGCACCCTAAGACTTAAGTTTGTCAATAGAAATAAGTTTGTTTAATACTGGGGATCCAGTGTCTGTACTTCAACTTTTTTTCTTAAAAACTTGTGTTTGTCATTAGAAATGATTTTTTAAGATTTTATTTATTTGGGAGGGAGAGAGAGAGAAAGAGAGAGAGAGAGCATGACCGGGGGGAGGGGCAGAGGGAGAAGCAGACTCCCCGCTGAGCAAGGAGCCCAATGTGGGACTCGATCCCAGGACCGTGGGATCAGGACCTGAGCCAAAGCTGGATGCTTAACCAACTGAACCTCCCAGGCACCCTGAAATGATTTTTTTTAGATATTGGGGATTCAATGTCCACACTTTAAAGTTATGTGTGTTTAAAAAAACCCAGTAATGTGCAAGGTGAAATGCTTTTGGATAAACATAAGCCTATTTTCTGACCTTTCTTATTGCAGACTCTTTGCCTTAAATGGTAGAAAATGTAGACATTTGCACAGAGTTCAAAAAAAATTAAAACATTGCTTTGGAGGATTAAGAAATAGAAAAGCGTATGAGTATGTGTACATGCATAGATTATGTGTGTGTGCGCAGATATGTACACACATATGTATATACAGGCTAATTTGATCTAGAACAGTAAATCCACTCAGCAAGTTAACCATCCATTGCAATGGTTGCCTTGAGGCATTTGCTAGTTGTGTACCTAGAGTGGGTAATCATTAGCTACACGCTTCGCACTTGGCTAGAGCAACAGGAAACATACTATGGTCTCCTTGCGTATGAATCCATGTGCTCGACCTGGATGTGTGCAGAGTGTGTGATGGTGCAGAGTGGTGTGGATGTGAGTGTACATGAAGGAAAAAAGGCTGCCACTCTCAATAGACCAAACACTCAGGTTAAACAACTGATGAGTGTTACTACTGGAGGGGTTTCTTTTTCTGGCAAATTGCTATTTGTATTGTGAGAGACAAGAGCATGTCCATTTCAATGGTTTTTCAGCTTTATTAATGTTGGACAAAATCACTGTGTTATGAAAATGTAACAGAGGGGCGCCTTGGGTGGCTCAGTCGGTTAAGTGTCTGCCTTCGGCTCAGGTCATGATCCTGGGGTCCTGGGATCGAGCCCCACATCGGGCTCCCTGCTCTGTGGGAAGCCTGCTTCTCCCTCTCCCACTCCCCCTGCTTGAGTTCCCTCTCTTGCTGTGTCTCTGTCACATAAATAAATAAAATCTTAAAAAAAAAAGAAAATGTAACAGGTCTGTAGTTTTGGTGCAAAATTATAAAATTAAACATCTAGGTAACCTACTTATATACTCCTATAAAGTATTTTTTGAAGAGAGATATGCAAAGAAACTTACATACATAAAATGATATTTAAAGATTTCTTTTTCATCCTGGGAGCCAGGAATATAAAAAAAGAGCAGATACATCTAACCATAACATATTATCAGTCATCAAACAGCACAAACTTTCATCTTATGGAGTTTATCTGTTGATGTTGATTTAAGCTATCATTTGTTTTATCACATGAAAACATAAGTTATGTGGTCAAAAATTCAAAAATATAAGGATTTTGAACTAATGTTGATTCAAGTTGTGATGTCTTATCATATTGTCTTTTCAAAGTGCTGCCAGTTGAAAAGGAAAGCACTATGTTTGCCAATCTGTTTTTGAAATGTTTGCCAGAATTTTGGTAGTATCTTGAATAAAGATGTTTTTCTCCAGCATCCTGTAAATACATACTTACATACATACATATATACATACATACTGTTGATAATTGGTTTATGTTACACATTAAAAAAAAATAGTGTGTGCACCTCAGTATTAGTAACATGCTAGAGATAGGGCAATTACTACTCAGGGAATATTACAATTTTTTCACTAGAGTAGTTTAGAGAGAGAGAGAGAGAGTGAATTTAAATACTTTGTAAGAATAATCTAGATAATTTTTAAAGTCTACATGTGGATGTAATTTAAATCACTAACAATTTTCTTCTACAATCGGGGCATTAAGCAATTCTAATTGCACGGGATTGCTTCAAAGAAGAGTCTTTAGGTATTCTACTTAGTAGGCAGACTTTTATTCTATAGGATGTGTTTTCAAACCTAAGAAAGATACCCATTTTGCATATCATCAATGCAAAATCCTCTTTAATTCTGTATCTATGTCTTTGCTCTCTTACATTTGCCGTGGAGACATTTCAAATGGTGGTATGGTAACTGTCTCAGACTTCTTGTTAGTATCTTTACTTTTCGGTGTCAGTTGCAAGAGTGAGTGAAGTAATCTAAAGACAAATTGAAAGGCATAGTGCTTATGTAATTATAAGCAAAAGCAGGAAGGGTGTCCTTTATAACTCCTAGTATACCTAGGAGACTTGAAATTAGATGCTTTCACAAATCATTCATGCAATTTTAAATGAAATTCATTAACAATTATTTGTTTGCTGATGTGGTGATGGGTTTTCTGTTCCACAGGTACTGGGAGATCGATGGGCAAACATCTGTAGGTGGACCGAAGATCGCTGGGTTCTTTTGCAAGACGTCCTCCTAAAATGGCAGCGTTTTACTGACGAACAGGTGAGTCATGTGGGGAAATTGCATTGGTGAAAGACATGGTGAGATGGTAAATGGGTAAAGGAAAACATACAATGATCTACTTCAGTAATTATTTATTTTCTTTTTTCGGAATTGTTTGATTTCTTTCAGTGCCTTTTTAGTGCATGGCTTTCAGAAAAAGAAGATGCAGTGAACAAGATTCACACAACTGGTTTTAAGGATCAAAGTGAAGTGTTATCAAGTCTTCAGAAACTGGCTGTATGTATTTTTTAGCTTTCAAAAGTTTTTTTTTTTTTTTTTTTTCAAACCCAGTAGTTTACATTAACCCCATTATTTGGTCTTTTTATTCTTCCCAATCTTAAACCAAATGTTAATTGTTTGTGCTTAAATCATAGTCTATGCAATTATAGCATATTGTAAACTTTCTTAATTAAAATAGAGACAGCTCTATTATCTTAGACAGCTTGGGCTGCTATAACAAAATACCACAGACTGGGTGACTTAAACAACAGACATGTATTTCTCACACTTGTGGAGGCTGGGAATGGCAGCCATGCCAGCAGATTTAGTTTTTGGTGAGGACCCCTTTCCTGATTTGCAGACTGTACCTTTTTACTTTGTGCTCCCATAGTAGAAAGAGAGGAGGAAACTTTGTGTCTTCTTCCCATTTTTTAAAAAAATTAATTTTAAAAATTGAGATATAATGGGCATGTCACATTTTATATTAGTTTCAGGAGTACAGCATAATGATTCAGTGTTTGTATATATTACAAAATGATTGCCACAATTAGTTACCATCCATCACCTCACATAGTTACAATGCTTCTTTTTTCTTGTGATGAGAACTTTTAAGATCTATTCTCTTAACAACTTTCCAATACCCAGTATGTTATTATTTTTTTAAAAGATTTTATTTATTTATTCCTGAGAGACAGAAAAAGACAGAAAGAGAGAGAGACAGAGGGAGAAGCAGGCTCCCCAAGGAATAGGGATCCCGATGCGGGACTCGATCTCAGGACCCCGGGATCTGAGCCGAAGGCAGACGCTTAACCATGTGAGCCACCCAGGTGCCCCCAGTATATTATTATTAACTGCAGTACATTCCCTGTACTTATTTACTTTATCACTGAAAGTCTGTACCTTTTGAGCAACCCTCACACATTTCCTCCTCTTATAAGGGCATGAACCCCAATATGGAGTCTCCACTCTCATGATCTCATCTAAACCTAATAACCTCCCAAAGGCCCCACCTCCTGATACCATCACATTTTGTGTGTGTATATGGAGGTAGGGTTCAACATATGAATTTTGTGGGGACACAAGCATCCAGTCTATAACATTACACCCATGGACCGCCCCCCCCCACCCAGTTCATGTCTTTCTCACAAGCAAAATACATTCATTCTATCCCATGAGCCCTGGAAGTCTTAAATAAGAGAAATAGGAAAGAAGGAAGGGATGACAGGTCCCATAAAGGTCTAAAACACAGCAAAGAATTCCATTAGATCTTAAGCCTCAAGAATAATCCTCTTTGGACTGATACACTGCCCTCCAGGACCACTGGAGTAACAGGATCACCTCCAGAGCTCCACAAGGTGGCCCCGCCTCTTCAGTTCCATGGGGGACCACCCATGTGGCCTCTGCAGCAGCCCTACCCACAGGATTCTCGGCAGTGGCCCCGCTCCTGAGGTACTACTGGGTGGGGGCATCCTGCCCCATGAACTGGAGATGTAGCCCTACCCTTTGAAACCCAGGAAGAGCTAGCCCCGCCATCTGGGCCTGTGGTGGGAGTGGTAGCTCTTAGGATCTCTGAATCACCTACATCATTCTTCCCTCTTCTTGAGCAGTTGCACCTCTTGGGCAGCCCGCCTTCATTCTGTCTGGTTTTCTCTGTTTCCTTTAGTCCCAGCTGGCAGTGTTTCTGTTGGTATAATTCCATCTCTCGTCCTGCCTTCTGTTGAGATGGCTGACTGGGTCTCTGGTTCCCACCCACACTAATCTTATCAAATGGTCAGTCAACCATACACTTAGTGTTCTCTTCTGAACATATTTTCTCTCTTTTTTTTTTTTTGCAATATGGATAGGCTGAGAATTTTCCAAATCTTTAAATTCTAGTGCCTTTATGCCAAATGATTATTCTTCAATTCATTTCTCTCTTCTTGCATTTTACCGTAAGCAAGAGAAATCGTGCCACTCCTTCAACACTTTGCTTAGATATCACCGCAGTGAAATATCCAGTTCCATCGCTCACAAGTTCCGCCTTCCACAAAATGCTGAACATCAACACAATTCAGCCAAGTTCTCTGCCACTTTATAACTAGGATCATCCTTTCCCCCCATTTCCAATGATAGCTTCCTCATTTGCGTTTAAGCGTTCGTCAGAATGACCTCTGCCATCCATATTTATACCAATATTTTTGCCCATTTTAATTTATGTACTCTCTAAAAACATGGACACTTTCCAGATCTCCTCTTTTCTGCCAGAGCCCTCACCAGAATTGCCTTTAGGAGTCCCTTCATGGTAGTCTCAGCTTTTTCTACCATGCACCTCAGTACTCTCTCAGCCTCTACCCGTTACTCAGTTTCAAAGCTGTATATACATTTTTAGATGTTTGTTACCACAGGACCCCACTGCTTGGTACCAATTCCTGTGTTAGTCATCTCAGACTTCTATAACAAAATATCACAGACTGGATGGCTTAAACAACAGACATTTATTTCTCACACTTCTGGAAGCTCGGAAGTATGACATCAAGGTGCCAACTGGTTTGGTTCTTGGTGAGGATCCTTTTCCTGGCTTCTAGACAGCACCTTCTAGCTGTATCCTCACATAGCAGAGATAGAGGAGGATCGGGTGTCTCTTCCTCTTCTTCTAAGGGCACTAATCCGATCATGCTGCTCTACTCTCATCTTCTCATCTAACCCTAATTACCTCCCCAAAGCCATTTCTCCTGATAATACCACAGTGGGTGCTTAAGCCCTCATTTCATGAATTTTGGAAGAATACGAACATTAATTCCGTAAGATATAGACAGATTTGCAACTGTGTTTTTCAAAACGAAAATTGTACTTTTGGAAAAAACACAGCAAACCTGGAAGAAGATTTCAGTTAAAATAAAAAAGTAACACTAAGAATGTCCTAGAAGGCTGTAAACAATATGTAGTCCTAAAGTAATAGTCTACATCAAAAACTAATGATGTAGGGCGCCTGGGTGGCTCAGTTGGTTAAGCGACTGCCTTCGGCTCAGGTCATGATCCTGGAGTCCCTGGATCGAGTCCCGCATCGGGCTCCCTGCTCGGCAGGGAGCCTGCTTCTCCCTATGACCCTCCCCCTCTCATGTGCTCTCTCTCTCTGTCTCAAATAAATAAATAAAATCTTTAAAAAAAAAAAAAAAACTAATGATGTACTGTATGGTGACTAATATAACATAATAAAATTAAATTAAATTTAAAAAAGTAATAGTCTAAATTAAATTCTTTGAGAAATATAAGAGAAGTATAAGAGATGATTATCCTCACATAAGGGGCTCATGCCTTCATTTGGAAAACTAGAAAAAACATTAAAGCAACCCAAATGGCATTAATTATAAGTACCTGTGTGTTTTGAGAAATGAGGGAACTTTGGCAGTAAAAGGACATCAGGGAGGGCTTCAATAAGACATTTCAGTTTGAGTTGAAACTTACAGGATTAGAAAAGATTTCTAAAGCTTATCTTCCACTGTGAACTTTATTATTTTGCTGTAAAGGAGAAGGCAGTGTAAGATTAAGAACTTAGTTTTTCTTTTTTTTTAAGATTTTATTTATTTGAGAGAGAGAGAATGAACAGGGGGAGGGGCAGAGAGAGAAGAAGAGAGAGAATCTTAGGCAGACTCCCAGCTGAGCGCAGAGCCCTATGTGGGGCTCGATCCCAGGACCCTGAGGTCATGACCTGAGCCGAAACCAAGAGTCGGACGGTCAACTGACTGAGCCACCCAGGTGCCCCAAGAGTTTAGTTTTTCAAATAAAATATTCCGTAGTCAGTATTTCTTCTTGTTTTTTTGGTAGAGTAATTCTATTAAATACTAACTTGATGTTAACTCTAATTTAAAACAAAGGTCTGTTATAAGTAATGTTTTATAATTTTACCTAAATGAATCTATATCTATATTGACATTATATAATATAATCAAATCATTTATTTAAAGCTAATCTTAAATAAACTTCCCCAGTTAAATTGGTACTGTTTTACCAAATATTTATTTGTATCGTACATTTTTTTGCTCCATAGTTACTAATCTTAGGTTTTTAATTTAAAATAGATTCACTAATGTATTACTTCTTATTACAAGCTAGCTTGTTATGGAAAAGAATTCATTCCTCAAAAAAATATTTATATATGCTTTCTGGAGTGATCTGACCACTAAAGACAGATTTCAGAAAAGTCATCTCTATTTGTATCAAAAGAATGCAAAAACGTCCATGATATATTTGTAATTTTGTTCTGCAGTTGTTGGGGAGCCACTGAGAATTTGATAACAATCATAGTCGCATTTGTGGAATATTCATTGGTATGAAGGAGACCAGTTAGTAGAAGTGAACTAAGTAGCACTGGGTAGGAAGAGGAGGAATGAGACAGCTTATTTCAGAAGAAATTGAGGCCCAGGATAAAACACGTGGCATGCATAAGGTATCATAGAATATTAGTAGCAGAGTCAAACTGAGCACCAAGACATCCAGACTCAGGCCCAGCCCTGTTAAGCTATTTCAAAACTCCTCATATCATTTGATTCCTTGACAACAAAAGAACTGCAATCGAGAACTGTCATTTGGAGCGATCATGTGCTACTATGTTGACATTTTAGTGAATAAAAGACTTTACTAGCCTCAGGACCATGAAAATACTCTTTTAGCAAAGTCTCAATAATTTTCCAATATGATTAAAATTCAAATTATGTCACCTTGTGAACAAAGTGAAAATATGTTTTGTATAAGTCTTACCGTTTGATAGTTTTAGCCAATTAACAAAACCTGACAGCTGGTCTAGAATTTGAGGTAAAATTCCCCTGCTGACTCAGGCAGTGAATAAGAATTTAATGTTCATTAAAATATGTCACAATCTGAGACCCAAAACAGGTACCATCTGCCACCAGTTCCTACTACATACCTAGGTATAGTTACAGTGTGCTCAAACTCTTTTATTTATAATCAGTGTAATTTGTTTTGAAATATCATCACCAATAGCCCATAGGATCTCCTCCTTTTCCTTTGAGGTAGGAACTGAGGAGTCAAGTATTTAATTTCCTCTAGATCTGTGCTTTTATCCAAACCGTGTAGACCTATTATTTTTTTATTTTTGTGTGGTCAAAACTGACTTTTTATTTGCTATAAACGATAAAAAGGAAAAGAGAGAAGAAACAGTGACCCTTATGCAGTGAATTCCAAGGCTGGTAGAATCAAGTAGGCTAGCCTGGGAAGGCCCAAATTTGAAAGGAAGTGTGCCGCTCCTGTGAGGACTGGTGGTGTTTTGCGGGGAAGGGCAGCTCTGGGAAGCCTGGTGATCCATGAGCCGATGGTGTGCAGGGGATCCAGGGGTACTAGGGAGTTGAGGACAGACTCAGCTGTGGCTGTGGGACACGTGGTAGCTCAGCAAGTCCCTATTGATAGTTCCATTCTACCGGGACTTGATTACTTTGCCTCACCTCCTGTCACCAGCCTCAAAGAATTCATGCAAGTAGAATCAATGGTTCTCAAACTGTGATCCCCATACTGGGATCTTGTTAGGTCCTGGGACACCTGGATCTAACAACAGCTGGGAACTTGTTAGAAATGCAAATTCTTAGGTCTCAGCCCAGACCTGCTAATTCATACAGACTGGCAGTAGGGCCCAGAAATCTGTATTTTAGCAAGGCTTCCACGTGACTCTGATGTTCCCTCAAGGAATTCCTGGGCCTTTTGTAAGGAGACGTTCATTTTGCACTTCTAACGTTGACCAGATAGATCATGTCTGTTCTGTCTTCTTGAGCGGCTTCTTTGCTTCCTATGTCTCCTTACTACTAGCCTGGTCTAGTTTATTGACTGTATCTTCCTGCCTATCTTAGAGGTAAGTCCAGGTGCTTGGCTTCTTTGAAAAATAAAAATACATTTCTTCTTTTAAAATCCTGGCTGTCCTCTGCCATGTGTAAGTTTTCTAGAGCTTCCTGAGTTTTCCAGAGCTCTCTGGTTCTCTGGCACTCCAAGACCTGTGATCAGTTTTTGATATGCAGAAAGACATCTATTTTATACCCTAATAATAAATAACAAATCATAGTCATTTATTATGCATACATAAAATCCAAGCATAGAAGTATTGATAGTCAAGGATAGATGGGAGAAGGTAATTCATTACTATGATTCAATGCTTTCATGGATTTCCTGTCCTCTCCTTCTATTAGCTGTGGTAGAAGAGTCCTTTGGGTAGAGGGAGATCATGAAGAGAGAGAGAGAGAGAGAGACAATGAGAGGAAACATTCCCCTAACAAGAGGAAACAAACTGAACCACTCACCTGCCATCACCATTTTAGAAAAGGCAGATCTAAAATTTACTAGCTAGAAGCATTGGTACAGTGTTCTTGTCATATAGATTTAGGTAAAAATATATAGATTCAATACTTCTACAATGTCATTATAATAATGTTATTACTTTACCTTGAGTCCATTTTCCCTAGTGGTATTCTTTAGTGGTGATTTGACTTTCCCCTTTATTTTTGTGATGCTCACCAAGTGCTTCTTCATTTGGCTTAATTTTAACACAGGTGTCTTAGTTTCATTTGCCACTAAATCCCTTCGGGTATCCAATTAGTTTTATAGATCATCTAAGAAAAACTGTTCAGGTAACATGAAGTTACCCATAAATTTCCAACGCAGATTTTTTCCTCTTCTTCAAACATAACTCTCAGATCCTTGTTCTAAAATGTTTCCAAATCATTACCCATTTAGCTTAAACAATGGTGCACCTCTGAGCCTTACACATAGAGCTATTTAAAGTAGCTTCTTAAACCCTGAGAAAGTAAGCCAAAGAGGATTGTATATACATCTTTATATTTTTAAATGTATTTAAAATGTCTTTCATTCTATCATAACTTCTTCCAAAAAAAACTTGAGATGGCTTGCAATGAAACAAATGGATGCCAAAAGTTAAAAGAAGAAAAGAAAAATGAGATGTCATGAAGGGATTGGAGGAATCTACAAATTTAAATTTGGGTCCCAGCTCTAGCCAGGGAGCTGAACTATTGTTTTACTATTAGTCCAAGTGCGCATTTAAATTTGATGGAGGGCAGTCTGTGAATTAAACAAACAAAATCAATATACAAAACCAATGTATTACTAAGTTCCCACATTGAAAGTTTATTTTGGTATGAATTCTCCTTAGAAATCTTAACTCATATTTTGATTTATTGCATTCTTTCAAACTGAGAAAAAATAGTGGAAAAAAAAACCTTAATTGCTGAGGAAAAATAGGAAAGAACTTCACAACTAGCTTTTATATCTTAAAAACAGCATGCACTAAGAATCCAATGTAAAGTACACCAGGTAAAGCAGATTCTGATTAAAGGGTGAGCTAATTGAAGGAGACACCAGAGCCTTCTGCAGCTCAGAGCTATCAGTGCAGTTGGCATGCCCAAATGAGCTACATAAAGTATCCTTTGATTTCTTTGTGTGTATGACACTTCAGTTCATAAGCAATCAGTACATCTGTTTCATGATAATTTTTTTGCCATGTGTAATATCAGTTGTTCTTGAATTCGCAATTGTTTTGGAAAGACAGGTCTCACTGTTTAGTTTATGTTTATTGTACTTGCTATTGCCGGAAAGAGGGGATTGCAAAGGGACTGTAAAATAATTTTCTTCCTTTCTTCTTATTCTGTGTCTACAAGTTAAGTCAGGGACTATTATTTGGGAGCTGGAAATTGGATTTTCCAAAGTGCAGAGTAACCTTAATGGATAAAATGAAAGAATAAGCTGTCCTGATCTACTGATTTCATACAAGCCACTTTGTTTATTCATTCTGCAACCAGAGGGCATGTGTGACTCCTCATAACTCACAGGAACTTTGAAAATATGAATGTTATAAAAATTACTCCATAAAACACATATGTATTTAGAAAACATGCAAAGTGATTCCAAAGGATTTGTGTCACACTCAATTACTTAGTTCTATTACTTAATGGGCTTTAAAATTAGCTTTAGAAGATAATTACTCAGATAGCCAAATGTTAATTGAATAACAGATGCTAAAAAAATTTAAAAGTCAGTAAACTGCCCTTTGAGCAACACTACTTTTTTACTTGGAAGTCCCTTAAATATTTTTAAATAGCTCTTAAGTTTCTCTACTAGGTTTTTATGCTACATCTGACTTTTTATTTTTTTTTTTCTTCAAGCTTCTTGGGAAGATTATTTGGATTACAATTTTCTACTTATATTTTTATGGGCTCTTGATCCTTTGCAGGCACGATTACAATCTTATCTATACAAATGAGAAAATACATGCAAAAGCAATATGAACTATAGTGTTTTAGAAAATGTAACCTAGGCTTATTACATCTTCTTTCCTGTTTTAACAGGCCTTAAAAACAGATCTAGAAAAGAAGAAGCAAACTATGGACAAACTCTGCTCACTCAACCAAGATCTTCTTTCAACACTGAAAAACACATTGGTAGCCCAAAAGATGGAAGCATGGCTGGACAACTTTGCCCAGCGCTGGGATAATTTAGTCCAAAAACTTGAAAAAAGTTCAGCACAGGTTAGTGATACTAATTACCCTGTAATAAGTCATCCTTTAGATTTTTGAAATTTTCATTAAGAGAGCAGTGTTATAACCCTACAAAATATATCACTGGACTAGTCCTTGTCAAGTATTCAGTTGAATAAAAGCATGGGTCTCTTGGTTGTCTTGATGTTGGGGAATGTGGGAGAGGTGAAGGAGTGAGTGCTAACTGACTGAACTAGTTACTGTCTTAGAGTGCAGCCCCTTCCAGTTCAGTGGGAATGAGGATGGGAGTGACTTAGAGCAACTGGACCAAGTTCTTGGGGACTATGTCTCACAACCTAAGCCCAAATCCTAGATTTCTAGAAACTGGAGGGCTATTCGTTGGTCTCTACATTTTATATATGAGAAAAATGAAACATAGGGAGGAGAAATGAATTGTCCAAATGAAGTTAATGATAGGAGCACGGTTAGGGCTCAGGTCCTTTGATTTCATGGAAGACCTCATTCTATTACTTCAAGTAAGGATCTAATCATTGGATGTTCTTTCTGCCACAGACAGTTGATTCATAACACAAACACATAGACTGTGGATTAGGCAAGCATCTGTGTTCCATTTGAGGTGTCATCATGTGGTTTTATGTTAAGCATTTTAAAAGTTTTGGTAATTTAAAGAAAATGGGGTAGTTTTAAAGTAGAAACTTATTATCTGATATTATTAGATGGTGGAATCATGGCTCATCGTTCAAAATACTAACATTATATATAATAGTATTTAACATATTCTGCCATATTATTTTCCATTACAGAAGCTAACCTTTACTAATCAGTCGCAATTCATGGCTCAATGCACCATGCGTATATCTCTATTAAAGCAGTGACCACATTCAGTAGCTTTAGGCAGTTATCTCCTTTGTTATGAGACAATGCAGGGAATTTGTCTTCTTGACACTTGACATCTGATAAGTAGCACTTAGGAAATGTTTGTTGAAAGATGCAATGAAGTTTAAAGTATTGCATCCAGAAATATAATTTAAGAAAACAGGATCAAGCAACATATATGATTTTCAATCACACTTCAACCTCCCTTCTGAAATTAAATTCATACTTAAAATTTTAAATTTGAAGGAATATAAATTGTAATTATTTCCTATGCAGTCATTGGACATAAATAAAAATTGTTTGTTTTCCACTGAATATATTTTTATCAGTTGCTTGATCTAATAGTGATTTTAAAACCACATCATGATTCATCTTGTTGTATATGATCTGGCCATGGTTACTTTGCCTTAACACTGGCATTTATGTAATAAACTGTGAGGCATTAGAAAATTTGATACTTTTCAAACCATCAGTGATATCATTCCAATATGTACCCATTGGTTCCATAGATTATTGCTGCTGTAAAATGGTCACTTAACCATGTTCAGAAGGATTGGCATTGCCTTACAAAGAAAATTATTTAGAAATGCATCCCTTTAAAAGGGTATATGGAGATGTAACTGTTACCAGTAGGTAATGCTTTTGTTCACTTGCATTATATACAGTGGTTTTCAAACTTGTATCTGCATAATAATCACCTGGGAAACTGATTAAAATGCTTGGTTCTGGATCTCATGCTCAGAGAATCTCATTCAGTAAACCAGTAATCTGCTTGCAGCCTTTGATAGAGTCTACAGAACATATTTTTAAAAAACATTGAATTAACAAGACAGTGGCATATGTGTCCATCCCCACATTGTGGGTTTTTCCACAGTGCTGCCTAAAATGGGGAAAATAGAGACCTTCCTATCAATGCTGTATTTAAATATACTCACTTTCTTGGAATGAGCCTACTTTCTAAGGAGCGTTGTATATATCATCAAAACGTTACTGATTTGTTATTCTAGTTGGTAAAAACAACAACAACAACAGCAACAACAACAACTTAGAAACTTTATTTTTAATGGTCTAAAATTATAAGACTACCACCCAGGGCACTTACTCACCTTCCTATTTTTGAACTTTTCAAAACCTGTAATAAAGCACTACTAGCTCTGGTTCATATAGTTCCTTATAAAATGATGTCCAACATACAGTACAACATGTATCCACTGTATTTGCCCACTGGGATGTGATGAAGATAAAATAAAGTCATAGACATGAAAGCATTTTGGGGAAAAAAAGAACTCTGGTACTCTTGATATACAGAGCATACTGTTTAGTGAGTCTGGAGGGCTTTTGTAGTTCAGTATCATTTTTAAAATTTTTATTTTCACACATTTATGCACTACTATACCAGATTAGAAGCAGGTAAGTAGACTTATATTAGGCAAGTTGCTTTTTAGAATACTAAGCTTCAGCTTTTCTACAGTTCATATTTCAGGTTTTGTTCATTGTTTTTTTTTTTTTTTTTTTTTTTTTCCAAAAAAAACTATAATAGGCCCAATATAAAACATTTTTGGGGGGGGTTGGGACTCTTAGAAAGATAAAAACAAAGCTACCCGAGGACAGAGTAATGAAAAGGAGATAGAGAGAACCATGAAATAGTATCTTATAACTAAAAAAAGCCCTAGATTTTCTTTCTTAAATGTAAAATTGAACTTAATCAAAATTACA
Organism: Phoca vitulina; assembly: GCF_004348235.1. Taxonomy (NCBI): domain Eukaryota; kingdom Metazoa; phylum Chordata; class Mammalia; order Carnivora; family Phocidae; genus Phoca; species Phoca vitulina. The sequence continues at coordinate 6,265,940 of NW_022589738.1, read as the reverse complement.
TGGGAAAAAGCCCAAGAATATTGAGGGCAAGGTTCTGACTTTGAAGAACAAAGCTCTCTTGTATGCACACTTTCCGGTATGTTTGCGGGGGCGGGGGGGGGGGGGGAATGTGAGAATCTGTCCCATTAATGATACAATACTGCAATCTCCTAAAAATTCTTTTAAGTGATTGGTTTAAAGAATGAGCAAAATCTGGTAATGGTTAAAATCCAGTAGGATATAGGAATTATGACCAAGATGACAAGGCATCCAATTGTGCTCTTATTAGGAACATTGTGTGCCTGAATTTTTGACTGCTATTCAGGTCAAACCTTTGAGGGATTTTGACCTTTTGAAACAGTAGCATGGCAAGAGATCAAAATATGGAAAAAATCAGCTGTGAGGCTGTTCTCTTGCATTTCAAAGTCAAGGTTGGCTTGAATAATACCTGGACACAAGCTGAGGATGCTTAAGTTGATGAGAAGGCAGAGTAAGAAAATAGAAATACTTTGTTTCCAAAAGTTAGGAAGAATAATAACCCTTGCTATGTGGGTGCTTAAGTTGAGAAAAGAAAACAAATCAAACATACTCTGGATTGACTTATTTAAAAAACTCAAATGACCCTCTGTGTCCTCTAAATCTTTTATAAATATGCTTGTTGAAATTTACACAGTTTTTTTTTCTAAATGCTTGTAATTTTATGTAGTTTTATCTTGATTATACTTAGGAAATAGGATAGTCAGAAATTAATTATAGGTAATACTTTGAAGTTACACATAATTTTAGCAATTTGAAACAATCTTTTCCCCCATTTAACTGAAACCATATATACTGTGGAAAGGGTATAATATTCATGTGCTTTATAATTTATTATGGTATTTTATATTAAACTTGGCATTAGGTGTTTAAATGTAAAAATATATCTATCTAGATGAACTCAGAAGTTCTGTAGTTTTGTCATTGTTTAGTAAATTATTTTCTTTGCCAGGAGTAAGGGGCATTTTGTGGCACATGTAAGTTTATACATGTCATTTCCATTTCCTGAATATTTTGCTATGTTTCTCTTGACCATTTTTGCAATGTTCTGAACTATAAGCCCAGATATCTTAAAGCTAAAATTAATGTGCCCAGAATCCTCCTCTCCTTGAACATGAGAGTACATGTTTATGTTGTATATTTCTCTACCTATAGTCACAGATGCTGAAAGAGAGAAAGTGATCATTATGTATGTATTTATCTATTCTATATCATTGATGTCCTGCTGAGAGTTTTTAAACTCTTGCCAGACATGGTTGTAGTGTAAAACATGGTTGAAGATAATAAGCCAGGATTTTTAGTAATACCAGAAATGCAAATACAGAGATGCAAAGGTATTAAGATGAATATTTCTTTATTTGCCTTTCAAGCAATGTTTTAAGCAGACTCCCTGCTGAGCATGGAGTCCAATGTGGGGCTCAATCCCAGGACCCTGAGATCATGACCTGAGCCGAAACCAAGAGTCAGACGCTTAACCGAGCCACCCAGGCACCCCTGCCAATGATTTTAATTAAAAATACTCTAAAGCCTTTCTGTTGAAAACCCTTTTCCTTGGTTACTGAAAGTTCTCCAAGCCTAATCAGCCTGATGTCAATTTAAAAAAATGGGTTTTATAAAACCTAGAATTAAAATAAAATCCCTTGATTTATTTTAGGTTTCTGTCTTATTCAAGGACTATCACTTATCAAAAACTAATGATGTATTGTATGGTGACTAACATAACATAATAAAATTACATTAAATTAAAAAAAGAACTATCTAAATTCATGGACTAACCATCTTGAATTTTAGAACATCTTTTAGTTAATAGCTTACGTTAAAGGTTTTATTAGAAAATTTCCAAGTAAATTAACTGTATCCTTTTCCTGCCTCCAACTAAAGTAGATGTTTGAGAATGGGCCTTGTATATCAATGTAATAGTTTTTATTTTATAATTCATTATCTACAACAACATAAAATGCTGTAGGCACTGAAAATTTAAGAGACAAGAGCTGAGTTAATTATTGGACACTCTCATTGCTTATTTATAAAATGGAAAGTCTGGGCTAGGAAGATCTCCATAGTGTCCTTCCAGTTCTCAATGCCTGTGATATGTTTCTCTTTGCTTAAAATTTTATATAAAACTCTGAAGTAATTGGTGAAGCGATTCCAACTATCTCTGCTATATCAATCTCAGAGTCAGCTGGAAGATGATAATGAAAATAAAAATCTCTTCCTGTAAAAATAAGACTGACTTCTGAAATGAGTACATTTAACTCATCACAAATATCCTGTATTTTAAAATACTCTGAAGATAAAATACTCAACATCTATATGATACATCTGTTCTCTACTGAAAATAAATAAAATAACACATAAAGAAAAATATGCATTTCCCCCTCAATGTACACTTGATCATCTGCATCCCTAGTTAAAGACTCTGTTTCATTACTTCATGTCAGACGGTGTGTAGAGGAAGGTCAGGTGGATCAGAAAAAAATAAATGTCATTGCTTCTTGAGTTTTTGCAGATGCAGTTAATTCACAGTCTCTCAAAATCTGTGTTTAGTATGAATCCTAAATCCAACATGACTCTCTTCTTTCTGGCAATTTGTACAAAAGATAATATGAAGTGAGTGACAAAATACATGAAATTGAACAGATAGTTTTATAGAATAAACCTTCTTAATTGTTATATAATATTTTATTTCAAATAGGAGAATTACTTCTTTTTTGATATCTTTTGAATATGGACCCTAAGCCTGTTCATGATTCCAATGTTGTTATCTTTTCAAGAAGTTATATTGCCTTATGATCAGTATCAAAACCAGACAGTAATTTAATAATGAAATTTAGTTATCAAGCCACTCTCATGAACTTCAGCACTCCTTGTATGCTCCGCTTAGCTATGGTAATTCCTCTGCCTTGGTCATGGGATAGAGTATTTTATAGCCTTTTGATTAATCATCCACCTTCCTTTGTGAGCACTTGATCTTTTGCCCCAGGTTTCTCATAAAGTTCAGTGTATAAATTCTTTCTGTTGCTTAGAGTTGTAAATCCTTATACCATCAGATATTTGAGCCTTGTGCTACCGTGCCTGTGGAGATGGTTTTAAGCCTGGCTACCAATTATCAGCTAAAGCTGTTGCTATGATTATGCAGTATATTTTAAACTGTAAAACCACAATTCTTCCATACCCATTAAAAGTCAGTTGATCTCTCTAAAGTTATGTGTATAAAAATGACAGCAAAAAACCCTCATCCACAGTTGTCAACCTGATTAGATTGTTTAAAAAATTCAGGTGTATTTAATTTGATTGATTTTTCCCAAATTTAATTGGAGTTTATCAGGAGCTGAAGGGCATTAAAAGATGGTCATATGCCATTGTGTGCATTTTCTTTTTTTTTTTCAATCTTCTTCTGACTTCATATATGCATGTGTGTATATATAAACTCACCCTCCGCTTAAAGGAAAATAACCATTCAGAAATCTGAACAGGTATAGCATCAGGTGACCGTACCTACTAAGAGTGGGATAAAGGAACATTGAGACTTGGGTTTACATTTTTGCTCTGCCACTTACAAGTTGTATCTGCCTCGAAATTTTACCTCTCATCTATAAAATGGGAATAATAATAGTATTTACTCTTGGGTCCATGAGGTAATGGCAGCTACCACTTAATAAGCCTGGATTGCATGTACTATTCTAAGTATTTTAAGTAAGATAATGAATGCAAAGCACTTAGCATAGTGCCTGGGACATGCAAAGTGCTTTGTAATTGGTAGGTATTCTTAATTAGTATTTTCATAATAATGAAAATGATAAGCTAAAGTAGATAACTGATTCTTCATAGCTTGAATCTCTTTTAGTAAATTTCTTTAAATGTTCAAATAGTAGAATATCTCACATTGCAATAAGTAGAAATCTGTAACCCCAAAGAACTTTTAAAGGCAAGAATATTTAAATAATTAATTGGAAAAATAAAAGATGCAGTTAAGAATATAGCCAAAATAAAAGAAAAAGAACCAGCACCCCCAAAGTTAATTTAAAATGTAAGAGCTGGGGATAAAGACAACTAGTTACCCCTGTGAAACCGGAGACAGTGGTTGAAATGTTTCCTTTCATCGTATGCCTTTTTATATTCTTTAAACGGGCTTGAATGCGCATATATTTCCTTTTCGAAATGTGAGTTTTTAAACAAATGGAAGAGAAGATGGCAAGAAAGAATTTTATTGTTTGAGAGTAGTTTGATTTCTCCGGAACTACTAAAATTATATAACCTTATTATACAAGAAGATGTATACCCTAGAACTATCAAGTGAGTGGGCAGATGCTCTTCCAATTTTTCCCACAATGGAAAAATTTAACTTTTGGAAACTAACATAGGTAACCTTATGAGTAAGAAGGTTCAGTAGAGAAAAAATTTTTTAATTTTCTACAAACATTTAGAGCAGATAGTGGTTCTTACTGATATATATCGAGAAAGCGTTTTTTTGTGTTCAGACATTACATAATTTAATTCTTGAAACTAAGGCTTGGCTGCATAATTTGTGGGGCCCAGTACAAAATGAAAATGCAGGGCTTGTTGTTCAAATATTATTAAGGATGTCAAGAGTGTGACAGCAGAGCATGAAACCAAGCATGGGGTTCTTTGAGGGAGGGGACTTGGGGGGCTACATAAGCTGCAGAGTCATGAAGCCAGCCCTGTTTGCAACACCTTTGTGGGAGGTGCATTATCATTCCCATTTTACCTATGAAGAAATGAAATCAAAGTTCTGAGAGACAAATGAACCTACCCTAAATGCTACCGTATGTGAACTCTGGACCTGGGGTTTGAGAATTGTGGAGCCTGACTCAAAGACTCCCACTTTTAATCACTGTAAGAAGTCTAAAGGAACTCTTTTCCATTTTTACTGGATGATTAACTGACAGATCAAGGGAATAGTATTTAAAAACAAATGTATTTTATTTTCATGAGGACGCTTGAAAGTTATTTCCAATATACTGATAATTAAAATGGAAGTGGGTGGGGGATGGGTGAAGTAAGTAAAGGGAGTTAAGAGTGCATTTGTATTGCTGAGCAATGAGAGATGTATAGAATTCTTGAATCATTCTATTGTACATCTGAAACTGATATAACACTGTATGTTAATTATACTTGTATAAGTAACAATGGGGAAGGCGACTGAATGCGGGTTTAGTTAGGTAGACTCAAAGTTTGTTGAATATCACTCAAACTATGTTATATTCTAATTTTGACGCTGCTCCATTAAACGTCTTAATGGTGGCATTAAGTCATTCTTAGCAGATTTTGAGCTGTCCTAATGTTCAGTTATTTTAATGTATTTGGATGACATATTTCCCTAGTTCTAACGATACATAGGTATGACTGACCTAAAAACAACAATTTGAACAGAAAAATTCTGAAAGTTTTCGCTGCCTGAAAACGCAACCTTTTCCAGAAAATGTTTTGTTGTAGAAAGTTGGAAAATAGAAAGAATACAGAAATATTTAGTCCATAGTAGAAATTATCTGTGCTTTCTCTGCCAAAACATAACCACCATTTGTGTTGTTTACTCAGTACTATAATGTAAACATTTTCCAGTGGCATTGAAAATATTTGAAACATGTACAGTAACTCTGTCACATGCATGTACTATAATTTATTTAAGCCAGTACCTGCGGACATTAAGTTGTTTCCAACATTTTTCCATTATACCTTATCCTGTGGACAAGGGTAAGTGTTATATGCAGCCTGTAGCATTAGATACATTTAAATGTGAGGATCCTGGCTGAGGGAAATTTATTTTTGTAACATTTGAAAAGAAACTGCCTTGATTACTATATGTTCAGTGCAGGTAATCATTTTGCATACTTGTATTTTTCATGCAGCACTCACCTTGCCTCACAATTATGTGTGTGTTTGTCACCTTCACTACTATACTGTAAGTTCCCTAAAAATCAAGATTCTGTTTTATTCATTTCTGAATATTCTATAGTGATACATATAGAATACAGGCTGGAATTTAATTAAAACATGATTCAGCTGCTGAGTAACTCATACAAGTTTAGATTGCTTTAATTAAATATGATGTCCAAAGTCAGGAAACCTAGGTTTTGGAGCACCAAAATCAGAATAAATCTAACTCTAGCAAATACCTGATATTTTAAAACTTGGAAATAAGATTTATCAGAGTCATGATTATCAATCTTCAGATCTTTAAGACTGTCGGATAGAAACAATACTCAATTTACTCTGTGTTGGTTCAGGATTCAAAACAAACTTTAAATGAACCAAGCCATACTAAGGGAGGCTTCTACTAGGTGTAAAAACTTTGCCAATGGGAAGATTGGCTGCCATATTCCAGAAGGAGTTATCTGCTTCTGGGAGTAGTAAATCCTACAGTAAGTGGAAAGCTATACTAAATGACCTCCATAATCCCTCCTTGTCTATATTTCTAATGATTCTAACACATAATTAAGTGTTTACAGTCAATAACTAAAAGCCATGGGGAAATTTAGTACACGACCATTTGGTTTTTATTCTGATTATATGGAGTAGGTTTTGAAAGTAATTATTAGTTTGTTATATATAACAAATTATATCCTATGGTTACAGGGTCAATGCACAGTTGTTGTTTTTTTTTTTTTTCATTATTCCATCCCAAAGGAAACAAAAGAGTATTTTCAATTATAGTACAGTAATGATTATAGTGTAGAACAATTACAGATTTATGTCTTACTATTATTTTATTAAAAATGATTGGTTTTTCTTAGAAGGTTTTCTATATTTCTAAAGGCCTTTTTGTAGTATATGATGTTGCCATTTCTCTATACCTTACTCTCGGTGGGCCCATCTACCCAATTTCAGAAATATCAATGAGAAAATAGAATACTACAGGAATTAACTTCACAGCCAAATATCCAGTAGCACAAATGTTTCATAACATTAGATACAACTGTAAACAATATGTTTGCATTTTCAGAATTTCTGCATTCTGGTGCCTCCACATACAAAATTAGAAAATTTCCCCCTGAACTATATTCTCTTCAAGCCATCATTGTATGCAAAAAAACTTGCTCATGGTTAAAAAATATTACTCTGAAAAAATTAAATGCTCTTGGAATCCTCCTTAAAAATGACTTTTTTTTAGATTAAGGGTAAACTTAGTTTCATCATGTAATGATCATTTTGGGTTAAAGACAGGTAGGTTTGAGGTTATATTTTAAGCATTTTTTTTTAACAGCTGTGTTACTTTCTGCCTTCATTTTGGTATAACTTGTCAACAGACTATATAATTATTGTTTGAGGCTCAATGATGGATTCTAAATAATGAATATATGGAGATCTTAAAGAAGATAAAACTTGTCTTGACATAGGCAGAAACTCAGTACCTCTTAATGTCCTTTAAAAAAAACTATTTAGGCTACCAAAATAGAAGTCTCTAAGGCCTTGACATGTGTAAGGGTAGCACTTTTACCCTTGTCAAAAGCAATTTTTACACAAGACATCATGACAAAAGATTTCATTACTCCACTGTCAATTGCTTCTTCGGAAGCTGCAATAAGAAGATCCTGAGGCTTCTCTGATTTCCTCCCATTGAAGGAATCAGTCATGTGTGAGGCACGGAGGTTATCCCAAACCCTTTCCATTATTTTTTGGCAAATTCAGGAAAGTCAGTCAAAGTAATCTTGACCTCAATCGGATCCCTGGCTCTGTGCATATCAAGTAACTATAAGTGGATCTAATGCAGGCCTGTTTTGGTCTCTTTGTAAATAGGTCTTCCAAATGATTTAGATTACTAAAAGGGTAATAATGATTAACATCTCAACCGGTAACTATTCAGTTCTAATAACAGGAGGGCTGTGAGACAGAGAGTTGGTGGTTGAGGAAGGAAGGAAAAGTATCTCGCCATTATATAGCTAATCTGGTAATGCCCATTTACTGAGGTGATGGCTTCTCAGGATTTGGGTCACACACCATATTATTCCAAGGAGTGATGATCTGTGCTTAAAAGATAATTTTTAAAAGTGTGAACACAAAGTTAGCGTGATTCTAAACCAGGAAGTATCTTTAATGCTAACTTTGGAGACTCAAATATTTTAACATACTCATTAGTTAAACAAGGGTGGTGTGCTTTTTAGCTTTTGAATAACATTCAGGTTAAATGTACTGGACTAATAGGCACTTTATGTTAACCTTTTATTGTAATTTTAAAGGACATTGTACTTATTTGATTAAAAAGTCACTTACTGTAAAGTTCAAAAGATTTTATTTAAAAATTTATGGACTATAACTAATTACTATATATGATAACCAAAGATGCATTCAACACACTAATAAACATCTGTAGTTGGTCAAGGCGATGAAATTGGTGCTGGGATACCTTAGTAAAATTTACATTAACGTGGTAAACACTTAAAACAGCATGTTTAATTAACTGTCAGAGTGATACTCTGACAAAACTTAGGTTTTGTTCCTTTGCCTCCCCCCCCTTTATTTTCCATAGTTTGACCAATAAATTGAAGAGACACTAAGTTTACTTCCGGTTTTGAGATGACTTTCCTTTGTGATTTAAGTCAACATAACTTAAGTCAGATAAAACAATTTGATTTGGGTTCAATATGGTGCTGTTTTGATCTGAAGGTCAATTTACCAACAAGCAGGAACAGTTTCTCATTATTTTCCTTCACCACTCCAAGTAGGCTTTACTGAAGTCTTTCAAACAGTGTGTGACCTCTGTTTCAATACTTCTCCCAGATTTCACAGGCTGTCACCACCACTCAGCCATCACTAACACAGACAACTGTAATGGAAACGGTAACTATGGTGACCACGAGGGAACAAATTCTGGTAAAGCATGCCCAAGAGGAACTGCCACCGCCACCTCCTCAAAAGAAGAGGCAGATTATTGTGGATTCGGAAATTAGGAAAAGGTGAGAGGCTCTTATTCATGGCTTTATCCTCAAGCAAAAAGTAATTGTTAAGCAGGAAAACATTTATAGCTGTTTGGATCGCAGTGTTTTTACTTAAACAATATTTCCAGAAGCCTCAGGTACCTGACATGTCCGTTAAGTTAGAAAATTGTGAAATAAATTTTAAAATTTGCCCAAGGAATCACCATCCCAACCAAAACTGAATGCTCAGTGGAAATATTGTTTTCTGGATTAAAAGAAGAAACCACATGTGATGAACTGCCATGGACTCATTTTATCCTGAAAGTTTCTTTTTTTTTTTTTTTCTCTTACAAAGAGCCTACTTGTTCAGTGCCTCCCTTTGCATTAAATGTCTTTTTTTCCCAGTAATAGAGAGTACACTTTCATGAAGAAGAAGTACACCTATAATAGACGAGATCCATTCTGCTAGTTTATGAGAACATAATGTCTCAATCTGCACATCCTAAATCAGGAGTAATTACACAATAGATTTCCTGTTCTTTGATATTTTTAAAGTCTTATCTTGAAGGTGTTAGAATTTTTAACTCATCTTTTTGTGGATATTTTCAACTAGACATTATAGATAAGTTAGGTATTATGTACATCAGTGGCTATATTAAAATGATGAGAATAAAATTTCATAAATGCAAAACTAGCATGAAAGTCATAAAAAGGTACAATTTTTTTTCATTGCAATTATTATCATTCTAACATTAAGAAAGAACATTAAAATCTGCCTTATGTTTCTAAGCAGCATATGTTTAGGAAGGCATGGAACACTTGACATTAGAATTTATGTATACAAGAGTATAGAAGTATGAGAAGAAGAACACATACCTAAAAATAGCACATCAGATGTTCTAGGCAAAGGGAAAAAAAACCACCTAGAGAAGTTACTCAAGTATATTATTTGGGACTTTCAATACTTCTCTTTTAATCTGTGATTTATAACCTGCTTTCGTAATTATACAGTCAACTGCTAGGCTTTTCTCCCTGGTTGCATCTACGTGGCTGAGTGAATCCTCTTGTCCAGTGGTTAACAAACTAAAGCCAGCAGACTAAATCCACCTTGCTGCCAGTTTTTGTATGGCTCACAAGCTGAGAATTATTTTTACACATTTAAATGGTGGAAAATAATCAAAAGAAGAAGAATATTTCCTGACATGTGAAAATTACATGAAATTCAGATGACAGTGTCCATAAAGAAGGTTTCATCGAAACATAGCCATAGTCACTTATTTATATGTCATCTGTGGTTGCTTTCACATTGCAAAGGCAGGGTTGGGTAGTTGTCACAGAGACTGTATGGTCCACAAAGCCTTAAAATATTTACTATCTGGCCCCTCATAGAAGAAGGGCCCCTGATTCTAGTCATATGGTTCTCTGAATCTTTAAGAATTAACGTTCTATTTGGGGCAACAACTTTCAAGGACTCTGCACATGGTAGTAGTTGAAATTTTAACATTGACGGAGAGAAAACATAATGGCAAAAATAAATCTGTAAAGCTCTTAATGAATCTGCTCTTTATTAACCCAATACCATGGATTTGGTATTAATTTCACATCATGTTAAGTATATGTCTGCAGACAATGCTTAGTGGAGATATGGATTTATGGATCCTTTGCAACAACCCAACAGCTCTCCAACAATTTTCCAAGGAGAGCAGTATGGAAACCTAGTTGTCTTACCCACCTAATATGTTCAAGATTCTCCTAATACAGAAATTAGCAGAGCAGGTTGATTCATGTCAGTCTCTCCCTTGGCTCCTGCCAAGCATATTCTTGGCTTGTTTGGATAATGTATTTGGTTAAGAAAAATGTGTTTTGATTACTTTTTGTTTTCAGGAAAGTGTGGCTAGTGGTGAAATATTTTGTCTCTTAAATTCTGTTTGCATCATATGTTGTCAGCAGTTTTTGTAAGTGCCTGAAATGAGATGACCAATTGAGAACATAAAGGATATATTACTTAAACAAAAACTAACACTTATTGATGGTTTTGTTATGTGCTCAGTGCTAGATTAAATGCTTTATTTGCTTAGTGTGTTTATTCTTCCCAATTATCCTACAGGATAAGTATAGCTATTATCACTATTATACACAGCTACAGAGTGCCTGAGCCAGGATTTCAACTGAGGTAGCGTACCACAGAACCTAGTTGGGGTACTAAAATGTTTCTTCAGTAGATATATGACTAAGGTGATCTTATATTTTGGTTTCCCTGAATCCATCCCAGGTTATGTCTTTTGTGACATCATAATTATATATAACACCAACTTTCACTCTCAAATATGTCCAGATTTGGATAGTACAATAATACGGATGCTTTGTATAAGACTCTAGATCGATAAATTTGTACTGAACAAAGAACACACACAAGTGAACATTTAGGACAATTCAGTTCAGTAAGTGATAATTGTCTAGAGGATGGAATCTGGTTAAAATGTTGTAATGGTTCAAGAGGCATCATACAAATATGACTGTAAGCTTCACAGTAGCTAGCTAGTTTCCATCTCTTGATCATGTGAGAACTCCTAGATTTTAACTGTCAAGACTGTAGTCTCATCTTTTAAAATGCTCAGTGCTCATCTTTTAAAAATGCTCATCTTTTAAAAATGATCTCCTTTTTCAGCTTCTCTGACACACTACTGGTTCCATCCCTACCACAGACTTGTTTTCTAACAGAAAGTTCTGGGACCTTTTGCCTAATCATGGTAGTATCTCATAAATTCATGTTTTTTGCCTCTTTCCATTTCTTTATTTGAATTGCTTCCTTACATTGATTCGAGTCTGGCTTTAAGTAAATGACTCCCAGATCGTACTTATAGCTCTATATCTGACTCGCTCCCTTAAATTTCATGTTTATTTCTTTAAAACTATGTTCTTCTACTTGTGCATCTAGTCAGCGCTTCAGTTTTGTTTTTGTTTTTTTTTTAAATCAAATGCAAACATCTGTTGCCTCCATTTAACCACACCTAGTTACTCATACACTGTACAGGTATTTTACTTATTATAATTTGTTGTCTGTGCATCTGAAGGAGTGGCAAATATTGAAGAAAGCATGGACTTTGGAATCAGAAATGCTCAAGTTTGAAACCTGCCTGTTTTAACTATTGGCTTATGATCGCAGGCAAACTGCCTAATACCTGTACCTTAAATTCACTATCCTCACTTTATAAAATAATAACTGTGAGGCTTAAGTAGGAAGCGTTTGCTATAGTGCCTGTAAGGTAAGAGGAATTCAGGAAATTCGATGGCTGTTATTCTTGTCGTTTGGTTATGGTGGACATGGCAGGATTCGTGGTAGGCACGGCGGAGGTGATAGACATGGCAGAGGTGGTGGTGGAGACGGTGGTCCAGGTGGTGATGGTGGTAGAGGTGGCAGCGGCGCCGGGGGTGGAAACGGTGATCATGTGCCATTGGTGAAAAAAGATTCCATTGATAAAAACATCATCTCAAAGAATATAACAAAAAATTGCCTTCTCAACTTCCTCTTCAAAACAGAATTTACCACTTGACTTCTCTATTTCTGTCCATCTCTGCTCTCTTACCTTGCCCCTTATGTATTACTATTGCAGTATATTATTGGGCACATGACCATTTCGGTCATTTCCCTCCTGATCATTCTAACTGAAACTCCATAACCTAAGCCATATACTTCCATGTGCTGAGCCTTGGCCCCTTTCTGATTAATCCATCTCAAATTAATATATCTAAAATGTGGCATTTTATTTTTATTTTTTAAAGATTTTATTTATTTGACAGAGAGATAGAGAGCACAAGTAGGCAGAGAGGCAGGCAGAGGGAGGGAGAAGCAGGCTCTCGCTGAGCAGGGAGCCCGGCACCGGGCTCGATCCCAGGACCCTGGGATCATGACCTGAGCCGAAGGCAGCCACTTAACTGACCCAGGAGCCCCTAAAATGTGGCATTAAAAAAAAAAGATTTTATTTATTTATTTGAGAGAGAGAGAGAAGGTGCGTGAGCATGAGCCAGGAAGGAGGGGCAAATGGAGAGGCAGAAGCAGACTCCCCGCTGAGCAGGGAGCCGCACATGGGGCTGGATTCCAGGACCCTGAGATCATGACCTTAGCTGAAGGCAGACATGTAACTGACTGGCCTGCCCACATGCCCCTAAAATGGGGCTTTTAGGCTGACCCTCCAGACTTGAGATCTTCATAACTCCAGTTGCCCCCAAAATAAAGCACAAATAACTTCTTATGATATTCAATATTATTGTCCCAGAAATTTTATTTCTAGCTTCCCCAGAGTCTTTCCACCTCAGCCAGTAAATTAAATTACATTCTTTATTTTTTTAAAGATTTTTTTATTTTAGAAAGAGAGAGCGTGTGCGCAAGGTGGGGGAGGGGCAGAGAGCGAGAGCGAGAGCGAGAATCCCCAAGCTGACCCTCCACTGAGCATGGAGCCTGACATGGGGCTCCATCCCAGGACTCTGAGACCATGACCTGAGCCAAAATCAAGAGTCAGCTGCTCAACCGACTGAGCTACCCAGGCACCATTACATTACAGTCTTTCACTATATGCCTTAATGTCACCTACATAAATTTTTCTCATCATCAATTACAACAAAGAAGTCCCATTATTATCCTTTATTTTTTACCTAGATTCTGTATATAGTACCATGCATATAATAATCAATGAATATTTATTGAAAGAGTGAATAATACAGTTCAATCAATTAAGATAACTAAAATTTTATATTCTAATATTTGCACTTCAGAATTTTACCTAGTTCTTCATGGAATTGTTCTTAATAAGAAGCAAATGAACATTTTAATAATCCTTAGTAATTCTATCTTTACCCATTAGGATACCGTTTTTTACTCAAAACTATTAAGGGATTTAATATTCAGCTTTGTACCACACTAGTTTTTTAAACATCTAAGATGGGTTTAGTTGATTCCTTAATAATTATACAGTTTCCACTTTCGTTGTATTTACTGCATAAATTGTCCTCCTTACACTAAGATATACAAAAGTGTTAATGATCTTGGGTCACAGGGTAATTATTTTTAACAGTAATTTATCCCTGCAGTTCAATGATATTATTTTAAATATAGGTAATTATTACAGTATGGAACTCAGACTATGTTAAAACTAGATCTATTAACTAGTTAATTGGAATTTATTGAGGAAATTAGTTCCTAATCATGTAGCAGTTATTTTAAGAGACTTTCACAACAGCTTTCATTTACATTTTTGTATCAACCAGGTGAAACCGATGGCAAATTGAATCTTTTTTTTTAAGTAAATGCCATCTCAGTAAAGATAATTTTCCCAAGTATAGTGTTAATAAATGAGTATCTTTGACCTGAAGGGAAGTATAGAGGCATTTAGAAATACCTAAATTCACTTAGTCTCTTTCTCTTCTCTTGGCTAAGCAGAATGAGTGTAAAGTTTGCTTTCTCTGTTTTTTGCACACTTACTACATGGCAGAATACATTGCCCAGGCAATTGCATACCTGCATTATTATTTTAGTTTTCAGTTTAATCACTTTTGTGTTTTCTTTCTTTTTATGTCTGTTGACTGATATTAATTTATGTCACATAGTTGGGGGGAAGTTAGATAAGTGTTAGATAAGACTCTAGGAAAAAAAGACTCTTTCTGCAGTTTTATAAGACTAGTGCCTAAAATATTTTTGTGGTAGATATTTATTTTCATTTTGATTCCCAAATTATAATCTGGAAGTCATAAACTAAAATATTTTATTTTATTTCAAGGATCTATTTAGATGATTAATATGTCTATGCTAAATTTTTTTATTTTCTATATGATAAGTTGATCCTAAAATACTCAGGGTATTGGTCTCAGCGATAACATTTTTGCCCCTTGGCACGGCCCAGAAAAATGAAACTTTGCGTCTTTTATCTAAGGAGATGAGACTGTAGACTTGTCTACAGTTACAGGTTAATTGAAATCTGGGAAGGTTAAATAACTTGCTTTCAGTTGCAAAATAAGGACTAGTGCTGAGTCTCCTCATTTCTATTCCAGTGTTACAGTTGCTATGGCCTGCTTCTTTTGATGTATTAGAGTCAAATGACCTTGGTCATAGACTCAAATTTCAGTTTAGAAACTGTTTTTGGTGAAGAATAGAAACCTTACGTACCATCTTCGGATATTCCAAAAGATAACCACCTGTTTTAGATTCTTAAAATCATTTTGTCATGTAAGTCAAGAATAAGTCAATAAATATGTTCTGGAGAATGTAGGGATGTGAAATCTAGAGGCCTACTAAGTGACCAGAGAACGCTTAGAGCAGTAACATTTTTAGCACTGTGCATGGCACAGCGGCATCACTTGGGAACATATTAGAAATGTGGATTTGGGGGGCCCACCCCAGCCTTGCTGAATCAGAAACTCTGCAGGTAGGCCTAGGACTCTTTTATAAGCTCCTAGGTCATTCTGGTAAGCCATAAAGTTTGAGACCCTTGCACAAAAACAGTGGTTCTCCTATAGTAGCATGTATCAGAAGAATCATCTGGAGGGCTTGTGAAAAGACAGGTTACTTGTTCCTACCAGACTTGGCTTCAGTAGGTCTGGAGTGGTGCCTTGGGAGCCTTAATTCCCAACAAGTTCGCAGGTTATGCTGATGCCTCTGGTTCAGGGCCCACGTTTTGTAGATCAGTGCACTGGAGCATCATCTCAGCTACAACCGGACTCTTACTTCTTTTCCCCCAAACCGAGCTCAGTGATAGGAACCATCAACTCCCAGTTAGGCTAAGTGATGCTCCCATTCCATCTGGTGACACCTCTATTGCTTTATGTTGAAATGATCTATTCAGAGGCCTGTTTGACCCACTTGACTTAAAGCTTCCCTGGACCAGGGTCCATATCTTAGTCTTTACCTGGTATGGGCTCTTCTATATGGTAGATGCCCAATACATGCTATGAACTGAAACACATTATAATGGAACCTGGTCCCATGAGATAGTATACATAGCTCTGGCTGTCCCGCTGCAGCAGCTATATGAAAATATGCTCTTCGAGAATACAAGTCATAGAGGGACGCCAACAGGGAGAAAGACAGGGCCCTAGTCCCAGAGCTGTGACATGCAGTTTCATTTGTCCCCGGAGTGACAAAAATGGTAGTCATATTTATTATTTATTCATCTCAAAGAAGAAGTGTAGAGGAAGCGTAGCTGAGTGCCAAGAAAAGATGATTTTTAATCAGAAGATCTGAACTTACCTCTAACTACCTCTAATACAGCCCTGAAGCTGTAGTCATCTCCACCGAGCCCTGAAGCTGCTCTAAGCAAGGTCACCAGAGGGCTCCGTAATTGCTGGGTCCAAAGGTCCCTCTTCAGTTCTTGTCCTTCTTGACCTTCACGCTGTGCTCGACAGTGATGATGATTAGTCCCTTCTTGAAATTTTCCTCTCCCTTCATTTCTGGGACATTGTTCCCTCCTGTTTCTTTTCTCCTCCTCACTTTCTAACTATGGCTTCTCAGTCTCCTCCCCTTATCTCTTTAATAGTCACAAGATTCACCTTTTGCTATCATTTTCTTCTCACAGCATGTTCTTTCTCCAAAAGGCAGTATCATGTATAGTCTTGTCTCTATCAGCCATCAATATCTGATGATTTCCAGATGAATATCTCCAGCTTCACCGCCCTCCTGATGTTCATATGCGTGTGATCTAAATGTTTATTGGGCATTTACACCTGGCCTTCCTGCAGAAGTTTCAAATGTGGTTCTGCAGGTGGACTGCAGAGAGCTCCATTCACATCATAGTTTCTACGAGCAGCACCTTCTGGAGTTGTGCAGTGAACAACCTGTGCAGCCATCTGCAGTGGTCCTGATATCTGCCACCCCAGTAAATCTGTCCGAGTATGCCTAAATTCTCTTCCCTTTGCTCTTTCCTTTATATCCAGGCAGTCTTCATCCTACTTTAGTTTCTGATAATTTTCTGCCTGAAATTCTTAACTCATTCCTCTGCCTCTACTTTCACTCTTCTTATTCATACGCTTCACAGCCTCCCGAGGGCTATCTGAAAATGCAGTTTTAATTAGATCATTCCTCTACCCATAATTCTTGAAATGCCTGGCACAAAAATTCCTTTCTGATCTTGAGCTGCCTAACTGTCCAACTTCACTCCCTTTGCCCTGCCTGTTTCCTTTGTATGCCAGCACTCCTCAAAATAGTCTGCAAACTGTGCATCACCAGGGCACTGTGACATAAGGAGCTTGGGCTAGAATATAAATCAACGCACTGCTTCCCTTGTCCAGAAAGTTTTGCAATTAAAAAGAAATCAGATGAAATAGTATGCTTAGTGACTTGGTGGATTTATACTCTGGTGACTTTTCTTGTCACAGACTACTAACAAATAGTTCACAGATTGGCCCCAAACCACATTGTGAGCTACACTGTCCTCTGCTCAGCTTTAATTTACCACTCTCTGATCTCCCAATGCTCCATGTTCCTTCAAGCTTCTGTTTCTTTGCACCTACCATTCTCTCTACCTAAGATTGTCTTTTCCTCCCTTTCCCTTTGCCTACTCTCACATTCCTTGGACCCCCCGGCTAACTACCTTGTTTCTCTGGTAACCCAGCCTCCCAGGCATTTCTAAGCCTTGCCAATACTTCCATTAAACACTTGCAGAATATTACCGTAATGATTCTTGTTTTGCACATGTGTATCTCCAGTAAACTCCTTGAGTCCAGGAGTCCTTTATTTTCAACTCTAGAGCTACAATGTATGACCTAGAAGTTAGCACATCACAGGTATTCGCTAAATATTCATGGGATATTGAATGGATATTTTGTCAGAGTCTCATCAGAAAAACAGAAACCATTCTCAGTGTTTCAAAGAAAGGAAACCTAACACAGGGAATTGGTCAAGGAGGTGGTAGAAGACTGGGAAGCACCTGGGATATGAGGCAACGCCAAACACTAGCAACAGTAGGAAACTCTAATATCCGCAGAGCTCCAGGAACAATGCAGGGAGGGGATGTTCCCAGAGCCCCAAAGCTGGAGCCTTCCAATAGTAAGGACTGCTGGGCAGAAGTTTGGACCCATGGAGGGAGGAGCCATCTAAAGGAAGCTAAGCCACAGTGGAGATGTAGCTGCTTTAGAAATGCTACCAAAAGTAGAGTGCAGAGGAAAAATTTCTTGGCATCTTCCTTCCCACCTCAAATATTCTGCCAGTACCTCCAACTGGACAAACCTAACTGGAAGCCAGAGACCAAGCAACGGTGGGAAATAGATGTCCCTCAGAGAGAGGACAAGAGAAACGTGGTGAGTGGATCTGAGAGCATATGGACTTCTGACTGCCCAGGTTGGTTCTGGCCTTGGATCTTCCACTCACGTGCTTTGTGACTAAAGAAAGTCACTGAACCTCACTCAGTATCTATTTCTTCATCTCTGAAATGGAATTTGTATGATTTTCCCTGTGTGCCCTCACACTGTGGAAATTTTATTATGCATGCCTCTCTTGTTGATTGTTTAGGTAAAAATGTACACCCTTTTCCCAGGAGAAGGCTGAGTTCCCAATTACTAATTTAGAACAGTTATCCTCCCATTACTACATTTGTGTTACAATGGAAAATATTCTTGTTCTGACATCTTCTGAGAATATTCTTATGTCTTCCCTGGTCAGAAACTTGTAACTCTATAAATCAATATACATTATGCTACCACATACAGGTAAAATTTCACCTAGCTCCTATGGACTGAATTGTGTCCCCCCAACATTTCATGTATGGAAGCCCTAACTCCAATTTGACGGCATTTGGAAATGGGGTGAGATAATCAAGTTTAGATGAAGTGATGAGGGTGGGGCCCTCATGATGAGATGAGTACCCTTCTAAGAAGGGACACTGGAGAGCTTTCTCCGTTTTTCCCTGCTACACTGTGACAAGATGACTATCTACAAACCAGGAAGAGATCTCTCACCAGAAAGTGACCATGCTGGCACTTTGATCTTGAACTTTTGGCTTCCAGAACTCTGAGAAAATATATTTCTGTTGTTTAAGCCACTCAGTGTCAATTATTTTGTTATGTTGGCCTGAGCTAACTAAGACCCTAGCTTTGTGTAGAGCAGTGAGTTCTGCTTTGTGTTTTAACTAAAGTTCATAGAGATGCTCACTAAAAGAAATCATTGGATTGAAACAATTCATGATGCTAGGGAAGTGGCAGTGGGGCAGTAAGTACACGCCAGATTTAAATGGCTTTCTGCATTGCACTATATCGTCTCTGAACCTTGACTGGAAGTTATTTAAACTTTAAAGACCCACAACATAAAAGCATGTTGAAGTCCTTTAAACTCAGTGAGCTTTCATACTGAGAGTATTTAAAGTTTAAATTGCCTCCCACAGGGTCCAAGGCACCATCCAATGTGTGGAGGGGTACTTTGAACACTCCTGTAGTCAGTATGAGTCCACCATGTTTCAAGAACATAGTGACAGCAAAGTTAGTTTTCTTGCTAATTTCCATATTCCTTCAACCAATGTCTAATCAATTGCTATGATTTATCAGGCACTCCAGTTGCTATATCTGTGAACTATACTTAGTCCTTCCTTCACGAAGATTGCACTGTAGCATAAGCTATGTCATGAAGAAGTACCAATACAATGGTAGAAAAGTCGTAAGGAGGAAAGGTTAATTCTTGCTTGGAGTTGAACATGGAAAGCTCAGAGACATTAGCATCTGTGTAGACATTTAAAGGATAGGGGCATGTGGACTCAAGGTGAGGGGAAAGGATAATTCAAATACAGGCTGTCCTACAAGCCTGTATACAGTTGGCACTTACACAGGGTTGTGTTTCTGTTTGCCTAAAGCAGAAGTATGAGGTATTGGAAAGAGGGAAGTAAGGGATGAGGTTGAAAAGGTAGGTTGAGTTCACTGTAAAAAAAGGTACTCTTTACCAGACTGAGGAATGTAGACTTTAATTCTGGTCATGGTGAGCCAAGGCATATTTTTGAGAGAGAGCAAAGCAATATAGCTGCTATGAACCATACCATTTTGCCCCTCCCTGGGTGTTGGGAGAGATAGACCATCTCAACTCTACTCTATAGAGCAGGGAGAGCTTGCTGTATAAAGCACCAGGCAGAAACTATTTTAGACATTGAGCACCATGTAGTTTCTTTTGCAAGTACCCAACTCTGCTGCTATAGTGAGATAGCAGCCATAAACAATATGTAAATGAGTGAGTATGGCTATGTTCCAATAAAACTTTATTGACAAAATGAAGTGGTGGGCCGAATTTGTCTCATGGGCTATAGTTTGCCTTTTCTTGCAATAAAGGATGCAATAGATGAGATTATTTGGCTGTTGATGATTTTTATTTATTTGTTTTATTGTCTTTGTTATGGTTTTCTTTGCAGTTTAATTTTTTTTATTTGAGTATAGTTGACACACAATGTTATATTAGTTTCAGGTGTACAACATAGTGATTCAGCTTCTCTATATGTTATGCTATGCTCACCAGAGTTATAGCTACCATCTGTCACTGTACTATGCTATTACAATATCATTGACTATATTCCTTATGTTTGTTTATTCATTTGTTTTGTTTTTAGTTTCCACATATGAGTGAAATCATATGGTATTTGGCTTTCTCAATCTGACTTATTTCACTTAGCATAATACCCTCTGAATCCATCCATGTGGCCACACATGACACAATCTCATCCTTTTCTATAGCTGTGTAATATTCCATTGTGTATATATACCCCATCTTCCTTATCTTTTTATCATTGGGTACTAATCATCAGGGAAATGCAAATCAAAAGCACAGAGAGCACCTAATACTTGTTGGAATGACTAAAATAAAAAAGACAAGAAATAACAAGTGTTCACAAGAATGTGGTAAAAAAGGAATGCTCACGCGCTGTTGGTGGGAATGTAAACTGGTATAGCTGTTGTGGAAAACAGTATGGAGGTTCCTCAGAAAATTAAAAATACGACTACCCTATGATTCAATAATTCCACTACCTGGTGTTTACCCAAAGAGGACAAAAACATTAATTAGAAAAGATATCTGCACCCCTATGCTTATTGCAGCATTATTTACAACAGCCCAGATACGGATACAGTTTTTATTCTTCTGGTTACAGTAATAGCTTATAATCTGCCAGTTCTTAACAAAAGAAGATAATGTGAAAAGTAGCATAGGGCTGGCTTAAACCCAGTAAGAAAGAGTCACGGAAGGCAGTGATCATAGTGGCTAACACAAATATGGCTTCCACCACATGTCAGGTGCTCCTCTACATATTTTTTGCACATGTTAACATACGTAAACATTAAATGGCGTAAAGTGTTTTTCTATTATTATTATTGCCCCCTTTTAGCCAATTGGGAAAACGAGGCACAGAAAGGTCAGTTGACTTGCTCCTGTTTGCAAAGTTTATAGGGAGCAGTTTGGTCAGGATTTGAACCCAGGCATCTAGCCCAAGATGCCGTATTCTCAGGCTCTATCATGCTATCTTTTAATGAGAAGTTAAAGGTGATTTTGTCAAATTATTTAGCTGAAATTAAAAGCTTTACTGAGACTGTTTAAAAATTTGTTGAGGTCTGTGTATGAAAACTCTGCACTTATCCTAGATTATAACAGTTCTACATTCTGAAGTCTCATAGACTCTAGGGTCCCATTGGAGCCTTTGACTGTCTTTAAATACAGAGAGCTTAAACCAGAGAGGGAGACAAACCATAGAGACTCTTAATCTCAGGAAACAAACTAAGGGTTGCTGGAGTGATGGGGGGTGGGAGGGATGGGGTGGCTGGGTGATAGACATTGGGGAGGGTATGTGCTATGGTGAGCTCTGTGAATTGTGTAAGACTGATGAATTACAGACCTGTACCCCTGAAACAAATAATACGTTATATGTTAATAAAAACAAACAAACAAAAACAAACAATAAATAAATACAGAGAGCTTTTTCAGTGAAAAGGAACGTTCTTTCAAAGTTACGTGTCTTTTTAGCATCAAGGCATAAATGGGGGTCCTAATAATTGAACCCTTTTTACAAGTGCAAGACATTAAGTGTTAACCATTGTCTTAACCCCATTATGTGTCGTGAATATCAACCTTTGTCATCTGTGGAAATTTGGAGATTTTTCCAAAGTAAAAATAAACTAGGAATGGCGGCTATTTAATAATGCCATGGGGGGGGCGCCTGGGTGGCTCAGATGGTTGAGCGTCTGCCTTCGGCTCAGGTCATGATCTCAGGGTCCTGAGATCGAGTCCCGCATCGGGTTCCCTGCTCAGTGCAGAGCCTGCTTCTCCCTCTCCCTCTGCCACTCCCTCTGCTTGTGCTCTTCTGTCTATCTCTCTGTCAAATAAATAAATAAAATCTTTAAAAAAATAATAATAATAATAATGCCATGGGGGTATCAGTTACGCAGCTAAGGATCCTAGTTAAGGTTAATGAGAATGTTTAGAATTACTGTCCTAATGTTAGAGACTCCAATCAAATTTTAAAATAGCACAGTAGTAACTACCAGCTTTTACTATATAGCAACAAAAAGGAAATTTGTGTTGACTTTTCCTTCATATATAAAAATATAGGTTTTCTTTACATTTGGAACAAAGGAAAAGAAGTAGAAATCTCTGGATTTAGAAAGACCTAGTTTTGAATCTTAACTCCATGCTTCATAGTGTGTTGAAAATAAAGGAGGTTTCTCAGTTTCTAAATCTCTGTGTTCATGGTCTATCTATAAAATAAAAATGAGAATAACTATTATCATGGGATATGAATTTTTTCTTTATGAAAGCATGTGACATGAACAAGATGCTTAAAATGCTGTTTTTCCTTTGAATGTGACTGAATGTAAAATTAACATCTAGATATACAGGAATATAATTATAGGCAGATTTATAGAGCATGAGTGTCTGCCTATTTATAAATGTTCAAAAATGAGGTATAATTAATGAACTGGGGAAAAACTACTGGGTGGCGAAGTCCAGAAAATGCTGCCTTATTATTTGGATTAAACATGTCTCCCCGAATTGAAGATGTTTTCTCCAGGGAATCTCTGTTTTATGACTTTAAGGTAATTTGGTGTGTGTATTAAGATGGCTGAAGGCATTTTAACTGTGCACCTGAGGGTGTCTTACTAACGTGTTCTTTTTACACAATTTTATCTATATCTTTGGACATTTTATGTTTTTCTGTAAGAAAACTCCCATGAAAAATCCATTTGTCACCATGTTATCTTTATGTAGATAAGAAAATAAAAAAGCCAAATTGAGGACCAGACAAGCAGTGAAAGGGAGTGTGCGCCCTCTAGTGACCCACATTTATTTCTCCCAAGAGCTTACCCAGCTCTTTTTGGTTTCATCATTTTAAATAAACATCAAATTTGATTTTAAAATAAATGGCTCAGAGTTTTCCACTTGAGCATATTACATTGTATGATCATAGATTTATTACTATGACAAGATTTCATCTTTCACTTAACAGAATAATTCTATTAACCTGTGTTAGGGTGATTTTCTTGCACAGAACTGTGTTTCACAGGGACTTTCAACTTACTGAAAATGAAAAATAGGCTCTAGGCATCTGTGGCTTAGCAATATTTTATTTCCAGTCCTCCATGTCATGCAATTTTTGTCCACATGCTTGCACACTTCTTGGCTTTAAAACTAATTCCTTTAATATAACTGGTTCTGACATCTTAGAATTTGGGGGATTTCCTTAATTTTTAAGGTATGTTTTCCTGAAAGTTCTATTGACAGAAGATGTGAAAGTGACTTATTTGCAGCCCTATCATGTTTTAGAAATAAATATTACCAAAGTATTTTTAAATGCTTAAGATCTGTTACCAAATTAAGAAGATTATTTCAGTCATTTTTGTCTACCAGATGTTGAAATAGTTTAGATAAGTTCTACTTTTTCGCCGAGAAACAAAATTTTGTAGGAGTTTCATTCTGTTCAGTGCAGTCAGCTATCCTGGAGGTACAAAGATTAATATCATTGCCAGATAACTCATGGAGGTTTCTAGTATTTATAGCTTAAAAAATATTAAATCACTGGGGTTTATATCCAAGGGCATATATTTTAAAAGGCAGTATTTTTATATGCCTTAAACATATAATTTGGTTTGCCATAATTGACAATGAACAAGATGCACAATTTTAAGGACACATTTTATGTATTGGTTTAGAATTCCGAATTTTAAAACACGTTAAATAGGCATATTTTAGGCCAAGGTAAACTACATAGAAAATGATTTTTTAGTATCTTTTCAAGATGCGTTTCTGCACAATCTGGAATCATTAAATTTTACTGTGCTGAAACATATAATTTTATGAGTGATGTGCTTAAACTTACACATATAAAACTAGAAATACATTTAAGCTTGTAAGTAAGATCATGCAAACATAAGGAAAATAGATTGCTTGATAGGACTGTTACTGTAGCAAGTTTATAATAATTGAAGACAGCATCCTTTCTCATTCATCATATTTTGTTTCAGGTGCCATGTAAACTGTTGAGCTTGTAGGGTTCTTATTATAACTGGAAGTTTTAATATCTTTAGACATTATTTAATTTGATTGCTAGATAAACAGACTAATATAATTAGAGTATCAACGCTGCAATGTAAGCAAAACTGACCTCAGCTTTGTATCTCAGGTCAGAATTGCTTTAATTAGCAAGGTAAATAAAGAGTAATTTTTAAATCTTTTTTTTTTTTAAGATTTTATTTATTTATTTGACAGAGAGAGACACAGCAAGAGAGGGAACACAAGCAGGGGAGTGGGAGAAGGAGAAGCAGGCTTCCCGCAGAGCAGGGAGCCTGATGCGGGGCTCGATCCCAGGACTCTGGGATCATGACCTGAGCCGAAGGCAGACGCTTAATGACTGAGCCACCCAGGCGCCCCAATAAAGAGTAATTTTTAAAAAGTATATGTTAGTTTCTATTTTAAGACTAGTTTGATGGAATGGAAGCTTTTTAACCTTTGCAATTTAATGGAAGAAGTAAAGGAAGATCAGAGAAATTAAGTCACGTGCCTAAGAACACAGCATAAGGATCACAATGCTTGGTTAAACCTGTTATACCTGACTTTCAGTTCAATAATTTTCCATGGCACCATATTTACTTTACATTTAAAGCACATACAGACATACACAGACATACACATAGAAACGCTTACTTACATCACACACATTAAAAAACTATAAGGCAATCATGTGGCCCTATCTCTTCCATCCCACCAAGAAAAACACACCCACACTATACAAACATGCACACATACGTGTGTGTGTGTGTGTATATACAGTACACAAACTACCTTGATTTGGAGGAGGTATTTATCGAAATGTTGACTTGTTTTCTCCGAGTTAAATAGGATTTTCCCCCTTACAATATTTTATAACTATGAAAGTATAGTAATTACCATGTACTCAGCACATCTTAAAGTTTCTAAAATACTTTACTTTTAGCACTAACAGGATTTATAATGAATTTCATTTGATATTTTATAAGATCTCTCTGATTCAAATTGAATTTGTACTCTATTTAATATGTAGAAGCAAGTAACATGTAGAAACGTAACGGAAGGAGGGATTGGCTTTCCCAGAAAGAAAGTTGAAGGGGGATGGGGAGGGAGAGGTTAATCAAGAAAATCTTCACAGAAGTTGTATATCTTGAACTGAATCTTGGAAGATGAATATGAGTTCATCAGATGGTCTGGGATCAGGAGAGTACCCATATACTGATATGGAATTAAAATGTTTTCTCATTTTCTAGAACTCTGAAAAAGATAATTACTAAAAATATAATTAACAGGGACACCTGGGTGGCTCAGTTGGTTAAGCATCTGCCTTCGGCCCATGATCCCAGGGTCCTGGGATGAGCCCTGCGTAGAGCCCCCAGCCCCTAGCCCGGCTCCCTGCTCAGCTGGGGAGAGTGCTTCTCACTCTCCCTCTGCCCATTCCCCCACTTGTGCTCCCTCTTGTTCTCTCTCTCAAATAAATGAATACAAATCTTTAAAAAATATAATTAACAAAATCTTAAACTCTTACCTCTCTTCCAAAAAGATTTCTTCCATGTTGTAATACCATTGAAAAAGAATCATAGTTTTGTTTCCATTAACCATAAAAGTGTGTGTTCTAGCTAATTAAAATGTGCATTACAAATTTGGCTTGTTGAGTTGCCGAGTCTAGATCTAGAGCCTTAGGATCCTGTAATAGTTAGCATATCGCACAACAGTCAACACTTAACTTTCTAAAGATCTTCCACTTCTAATATGAGGCTCTCAAGTTTTTATGAAATTCCATGGGCAAAGATGTTTAAAGATATAAAATGGCCATTCATAACCTAGCTCACTAATCAAATTAGTTAAGTCTGGGAGCTTGGAGTATTTCTATTTTCAAAGTTTGCACATTTGGGAATGATGAGTTCCAAATGGTATATTGAAAGTGACTGAACTAAAGTTTATATAAATGTGCCACATTAGTTTAATACTTTATATGACAGTCACTGTACAGAAAATTAACATAATACAATCAGTGTTCATTAAGAGGCTCTTCTGACCTCATTAGCACAATTATCATGTAGCACAAGTTCCATACAATGATATACTATTGACACTTTGAAACTGACAAGTTTTTAAAGTGCAAGTATTTATCTAACTCTTTTGGATGTGTTTCTGTATTTTGTAAAAAATTTATTTACTTAAAATATTTACGCACTGACATATATCTCTTAATTTTGACCATAAGGGACTGTAAAGGATCTAATTTGCAGTCTTTATGGGAAATTCAACTGGATGAAGTAGAGTCCATTTGTACAATACAATCTTTTTTTTTTTTTTTTTTTAGGAGGAGGATGGGAGGGAGAGAGAATTTTTTTTTTTTAAAGATTTTATTTATTTGACACGGAGACAGCGAGAGAGGGAACATAAGCAGGGGGAGTGGGAGAGGGAGAAGCAGGCTTCCTGCAGAGCAGGGAGCCCGATGCGGGGTTCGATCCCAGGACCCTGGAATCATGACCTGAGGCAAAGGCAGATGCTTGAAGATTGAGCCACCCAGGCGCCCCAGGGAGAGAGAATCTTAAGCAGGCTCCATGCCCAGCACAGAGCCTGACAAGGGACTCAGTGTGGGGCTCGATGCGGGGCCCATCTCATGACAGTGAGATCATGACCTGAGCCAAAATCAAGAGTCTGACGCTTAACCTACTGAACCATCCAGGCACCCCTGGAGAATACAATCTTAACGGAAAATTTTAACCTTTTGAATATTTGATATATATGCACCATACTTTTTGATATTTTGAAACTTCCAGAAAATGGAAGGTCTCTTTGAAAATGACCTTGTTTTGATAATAAATCCTTTGCAAATAATAAAAATTGAAAGATACGGTTGCTCTGCTCTATGGGACCTTACAAATTTTAGTTTTGTAATGAGTGCCTTTGTAAAAGTCACTTCAGCTAATCATACATAGTAACAAAGATGAGATTTTAGAATATGCTTGAAAAATAGAGGACAGAGTGCTCATCAACAATGATAGGAGAAAAATCATTTTGTAAACAGAGTAAGAAGTCAAAATTTTCATGGTATAAAAAAAGGATTTTAAATTGGATAAAGTTGACTGGATTTAAGGGTTAGAATCTGTCTGTAATAACATACAGACATACTTGTCTATTGTAACATACGTAATGTTAAGTACAGAGTAAAAAGTGTTATGAGAGTAAGATGAGGAAATGATAAGGAATAGAATAATGACCTGATTCTGAGGGTGTAGAGGCCCATTATGAGTAACTTACTACATATCAGCTCATTAACAATGATTTTATGAGAGTTTTAAAAGTGAAGAAAAAAGAATTAGTAGAAATGAGTGATTTAATGAAAAAAGAAAAATGCACAGAATCCAAGATTTAATATGGCATTGAAAATAATTGTTCAGAGTTTTTCTTGAGGGTTTTTGAGAAAGTAAGTGAGTTATGTCTGTATGATGTCTTTAGTTGGTGATGAAATCCCCGGCCTCAGGTAGTACAAAGCATGGTAGAAAATACCACTGGCAAAATGCTGGGAGAGTAGATCGCACCCAATTTATGAACACGTATGGATTTCAATTGGAGGAATCTGTTAATTTGCCATGCGTTCCAGCTGAAGTATCGGAAAAAATATTTAAGAGTAGTGGAAATGTGAAAACTAGGGGACAAACCACAGAAGGTGATGAAGCAGAAGCTGCCAAATTGATAAGGAATAGAATAAATGTGCAGTTGTTACTTGGAAGCCAGGATCTGAGTAGGAGCCAAGAAGGAGACCTTGTTCATTTTGCTAAAAGCAGTATAAATGTCACTGAGACACTAAGCACTGAATGTGGGCTGTTGGTGCTCAGAAAAAGAGCAGGAGAGGCCTTTTGAAACCGTCTCTGTTTCCCCTTCACCCTTCCATCCTCACTGTTGGCATAAAGAGATGGGGATGCCTACTGGCTGAATATCGGAGAGGGAAAACAATGCTAGCAGCTGACAGTTATTTCCCAGAACTCAAAGGGGTGGTGTCGAATGTTAGACGTTGGAGTGGAGGTTGACTGTATATTACATTGGGACAGAAAAAGTTTAAGTAAGCAACTCAGAGAGATGGTTGAAGCAACAAGCCCAAATGGAAGCAACAGGAAAACACACACACACACACACACACACACACACACCCATACAAGTAGGATTCGGTAAGGAATAGCTTCAAGCTTAAATCATGTAAGAATTAGGTTTAGGTTTCACCTCTTTCCAAAGGAATCAGTGTGTCACAATTAGGAAAGAAAAGAGAAAAAGAGTGTCTAACACCTGAGAATAGTACAAACTCATTGATATTTTGCTTCATTCTATTTCAGAAAGAAAGTGTAACATATTAACCTATATGCCTATGAATAGACATTTTTTCTTAGGTAAAGCTCTGCACTCACAACTGCCCTAGAAAAATTTGAAATCCCTCTTAAAAATCCGTATATCAAAAAAGGAGTATAATCAGTCTCCAAAGGATTCTTATGTAAAAGAGAAGTTCAGGCATCTTGTGCAACCTCTTTCCAAATTTATAAAGTCAGACATACAAAAAAAAAAATTGAATGAGGAAAGACCTCTCTGTAGAATTTCACATCCTGTTGCCTGAATTGATCTGAATTATTAGAACTGCATGCCAACTGGTGCCCAGGCTTCCCTTAAAATCTTCACAGACTGAACAGAAGCAGACGGTTTCCATGGTGTTCACTCCACAAAGCCTTCATTGTGTGGAGATAACCAATTTACTTGATAGAGCCTCTAGTCTAGAAGCTGATTTAATCCTAATTCATTGAAAAGGTATTTTTTTTATTATCTGCCCCCAAAAAAGTCACAGTGCAAGCTTGGCCCCAGTTCAATGTCTAAAACACTTCATTTTGTCAAATAGATATTTTACTAAACCACCCT
This sequence comes from Phoca vitulina, assembly GCF_004348235.1. NCBI lineage: Eukaryota > Metazoa > Chordata > Mammalia > Carnivora > Phocidae > Phoca > Phoca vitulina. Next base: position 6,236,651 of record NW_022589738.1, on the reverse strand, counting down.
TTTTGATAATGTGGACAGATGCATTTTTATCTCTGTTATCTATGGAGGTTAATATCATGGCATATAGTAAGCACTTAGCATAAATTTTGGGGCAGAAATGAAGGGAAATATTTGGCTGTTTTAAAAGGAAGCATATGTAGCTTCTTCATAAAGACAAATGTCTAAAGTGATAGAAGATTTTTTTTTTTCTGGATGAAATTTATTTACTGTCACATTGAATAAGTAACTTTGTTTTTGCAATGGATTGGGGATGGTGGTAAATGATAATTACAACATGTGTGTAAACAAGACCAGTGTAAATTCCAGGACTGGTGGAAAGCTTTCTCCAATGTGGGTCTTAGCAGATCTCTTCCAGTCTGATGCCAGCTATGTACCTTTAGTCAAGCTTTAGAGTCATAGACCTGTAGGTAGAAGTGAGCAATCTTTCCTAGAGACAGTCTGAATCAAAAGGGTGTGAGACTAATGAAAACAAGTCTAAAGGGGGGAATTTGACAGTGAATCGTGGATATTCACATCTCACCTTTATGAGTCAGAGAATATTTGATGTGTAATTGGATCAGGCTGATTTAAAGGGAGAAGGACAATTTTGACCAAAGTGGCCAAAGTGGATTATGCTAAGCAGCCAAGTTTTCAAGAAAGAAATGTTCTAATGGATAGATGAATAAGAGTCAGTGAAGGCTTTTACTTCATTGGAGTAGGGACAAAAGTTAAGTGTGGCTCTGGGCTCACCAAGAGACTTGAAATGAGATTTGTTTCTAGAAGGGCTTGAATAAAGGGCGAAGTAGAATATAGGCTTAAGTGGTCTGTCAAGGCCAGATCAGGATAATTTTGATCTTTATGCTAAGGAACATGGGAAGTCTCTGAAGGATTTTATGAATGAGTGTAACATAATCAGATATGTTTTTAGAACCTATCATTTGCCAGTAGTGCATAGACTAGATGGGAGGATTCCAGAAAGGTTTTCCAGAGCCATTTGGGAGGGCATTGCAATAGTTTTGATTATATTTACTGGCAAGCTGAATGAGGATACCAGCTGTGGAGACGATGAGACAGATTCAGAAGAAATAGAGTATTTGATAGATTAAACTTTCCAACTGATTAAATGTGAGAGGTAAGGGAGAGGAAGGCAAAAACAATGCTAGATGGTGATGCCATTAACAGATCTGAGGAACACTGGGAGGGTACGCATTGGGGGGACAAGAGCAAACAAGTCTTGACATTTTATGCTGAAGGAGCTTTTATAGCATGCAAGTGGAGACAGCCAGTAGGCAGATAGTTAGGTGGCTATGAAGCTCAGAAGAAGTGCTTGAGTTATATATATTTATATAACTCTGATATATATATATATGAATCTTTGATACATGTAGATTGCAACTGCAGTCATGAGCATGGATAAGATTTCTAGTGAAAGATTAATAGAGGGGTGCCTGGGTGGTTCAGTCGGTTGAGCATCCAACTCAGGATTTCAGCTCAGGTTGTGATCTCATGGGTGGTGGGATAGAGCCCCATGTCGGGCTCCACACTCAGTGGGGAGTCTGCTTGAGAGTCTCTCTCTCCCTCTGCCCCTTCTCCCATCAAAATAAATAAATATTTTTTTTAAAAAATTGACTTATCTCCCTCTTGGTGGAGAAAAAAAAGAAAGAGTAATATAGTGAATAGAAGATGATTGATGAACTGGGCCTTGATGACTTTAGTATGTAGTGAGAGGGTGGAGGAAGATGAGCCTACAAAGAAAAAAATTACCAGTGGTCATAGAAATTGAAGACAAAATAGAGTAGAATGGTATGAAGGCAAAAGGAGGAGAGGGTGCTCAACAGTGTTAAGTTGTTGCTAGATAGCAAGAAAGTGAAACTCCATGGGCTTTAGTGACCTGATTCCTGTATTAAGCAATGTTTTCATTGAGAAACAACATTGAGTGGAAAGAGTGAATAGGAGGTGGAGAACTGGGTAACTCTTGCAGAACATTTGCCTTTGTAGAAGATAAGAGAATGGCTGGAGGGAACTATGGAGGTCAAGAGCGGTTTGACTTTAAAAAAATACGAGTCAATAAGTTTAAATTTCTATATGCAGAATTCACTTGAAAGGGAGGGGTTGAATTTGCAGTAATAGATAACAAAAATTTGATAGACTCACATACTGTGAAGAAGTGAAAGAACAGGAGGAGCAAGATGGCAGAGGAGTAGGAGACCTACATTTTGTCTGGTCCCAGGAATTCACCTAGATAGGGATCAAACCATTCTGAACACCTGTGAACTCAACAGGAGATCAAAGAAAAGAATAGCAGCAACTCTCTGAACCGAAAAGCGACCACTTTCTGGAAGGTAGGACGTGCAGAGAAGTGAATCCGAGGCTATATTCGGGAAGACAGATGACGGGGGAGGGGGCCTCCGTCAGCCGCTACCGGCAAGTGATAGAGCAGCGGAGCACAAAATCGGAACTTTTATAAGTTGGCTTCACTGAGGGACGTTGCTCCAGTGGCTAAGCAGGGGGGTGGAACCCTCGCTGGGACAGTGTGGTCTTGGGACCCTCGGGGTCACAGAAAGACCGGGGGTGCCTGAGTGCGGCAGAGCTCCCAGGTATTGGAGCGGGGAAGCCGGCTGCAGAGACGGAGCTGAGGCGCGGGCTCTCAGCTCGGAGTCGCCATAAACCGTGATCCACGGCACAGTCGGGCCACGGCTCCTCCAGCAGGGACCCAACAAGCGGCAGATCAGGGAGACTCCCCTTCCTCCCCCAGGAGGAGAGGCACAGGAGTGCACCGCAGGGATCTGCTGGGCTTGGAGACTCCGCACGGGGTCGGGTGCCAGAGATAGAAACGCTCGGCCACAGGCCGGGTGAGCACGGAATGCAGCCGGAGACCAGGGAGACGGGAGTGACTAACTGCTTTTCTCTGGGGGCACAATGAGGAGTGGGGCCCCGAGTTCTCGGCTCTTCCGGGGCAGAGATTGGGAGGCTGCCATTTCACTCTCGTCCTCCAAAGCTGTATGGAAAGCTTGCAGGGAACAAAAGCTCCCGACAGCAAACCCGAGCAGATTAGGTAGCCTGGACCTGGCAAGGGTGGGGCAATTCCGCCTCAGGCAAAGACATTTGGGGACCATGGCAACAGGCCCCTCCCCCAGAAGATCAGCAAGAATAGCCAGCCAAGACCAAGTTTACCGATCAGTGAGAACGGCAGAACTCCAGCGCTAGGGGAATACTGCACATAGAATCCATGGGTTTTCCCCATGATTCTTTAGTCTTTCAAAGTTAATTTTTTAAATTTTCCTTTTTCTTTTTCTACTTTTTTTTAATTTTTCTTTTTCCCTTTTTCAACCAACATCTTATCAATGCCCTTTTTAAAAAATCTTTTTTATTTTTCATTTTTAGAGTCAGATTCCATCCCTTCATTGTAGTTAACCTTATTTTTGGTATATATATATAAGTTGTTCTCTCTTTAAAATTTTGGGATAGAGTTTCTTCTAACAGACCAAAATATACCCTAAATCTCTAGTGTATGACTTTGTTCTAGTCTCCTGCCTGATCACATTCTCTCCCCCCATTTTCTTTTTTAATTTTTCTTTCTTTTTTCAACCAACTTCTTATCTTACCAATTTCTCTTATAAAATATTTTATAATTTTCATCTTTACAGTCATATTCCATCCCTTCATCATATTTACCCTTATTTTTGTACATATACAAGTTTTTCTTTCTTTAAAATTTTGGGAGGCAGTGTCTTCTAACAGACCAAAATATGCCCAAAACCTAGTGTGTGGCACTGATCTATTCACCAGGCTGATCATATTTGATCATATTCTTTTTTTTTTTCTTTCTTTCCCTTTCTTTTCCCCCCAGTTTCGGGTCTCTTCTGATTTGTTTAGTGTATATTTTTCGGGGGTCGTTGTTACCCTGTTAGTATTTTGTTCTCTCATTCATCTATTCTCCTCTGGACAAAATGACAAGATGGAAAAACTCACCTCAAAAAAAAGAACAAGAGGCAATACCGACTGCCAGGGATCAATCAATATGGACATTAGTAAGATAGCAGAACTAGAGTTCAGAATGACGATTATAAAGATACTAGCTGGGCTTGAAAAAAGCATGGAAGATACTAGAAAAACCCTTTCTGGAGAAATAAAAGAACTAAAATCTAACCAAGTTGAAATCGAAAAGGCTATTAATGAGGTGCAAGAAAAAATGGAGGCTCTAACTCCTAGGATAAATGAGGCAGAAGAAAGAATCAGTGAGATAGAAGACCAAATGATGGAGAATAAAGAAGCTGAGAAAAAGAGAGATAAACAACTACTTGATCACGAGGGCAGAATTTGAGAGATAAGTGATACCATAAGACGAAACAATATTAAAATAATTGGGATCCCAGAAGAAGAAGAAAGAGAGAGAGGGGCACAAGGTATATTGGAGCAAATTATAGCAGAGAACTTCCCTAATCTGGGGAAGGAAACAGGCATCAAAATCCAGGAGGCACAGAGAACCCCCCTCACAATCAATAAAAATAGGTCAACACGCCAACATCTAATAGTAAAACGTACAAGTCTCAGAGACAAAGAGAAAATCCTGAAAGCAGCTCGGGAGAAGAGATTTGTAACCTACAATGGTAGAAACATTAGATTGGCAACAGACCTATCCACAGAGACCTGGCAGGCCAGAAAGGACTGGCATGATATATTTAGAGCACTAAACGAGAAAAATATGCAGTCAAGAATACTACATCCAGCTAGGCTCTCACTGAAAATAGAAGGAGAGATAAAAAGCTTCCAGGACAAACAAAAACTAAAATAATTTGCAAACACCAAACCAGCCCTACAAGAAATATTGAAAGGGGTCCTCTAAGCAAAGAGAGAGCCTAAAAGTAACATAGACCAGAAAGGAATACAGACAATATACAGTAACAGTCATCTTACAGGCAATACAATGGCACTAAATTCCTATCTTTCAGTAGTTACCCTGAATGTAAATGGGCTAAATGCCCCAATCAAAAGACACAGGGTACCAGATTGGATAAAAAAACAAGACCCATCAATATGCTGTCTGCAAGAGACTCATTTTAGACCCAAAGACACCTCCAGATTTAAAGTGAGGGGGTGGAAAACCATTTACCATGCTAATGAACACCAAAAGAAAGCTGGGGTGGCAATCCTTATATCAGACAAATTAGATTTTAAGCCAAAGACTATAATAAGATATGAGGAAGGACACTATATCAAACTTAAAGGGTCTAAGATCTAACAATTGTAAATATCTATGCCCCTAACATGGGAGCAGCCAATTATATAAGCCAGTTAATAACAAAATCAAAGAAACACATCGACAACAATACAATAATAGTAGGGGACTTTGGCACGTCCCTCACTGAAATGGACAGATCATCTAAGCAAAAGATCAACAAGGAAATAAAGGCTTTAAATGACACACTGGACCAAATGGACTTCAAAGATATACTCAGAACATTTCATCCCAAAGCGACAGATTACAAATTCTTCTCTAGTGCCCATGGAATATTCTCCAGAATAGAGATACCTAGGTCACAAATCAGGTCTCAACTGGTACCAAAAGTTTGGGATCATTCCCTGAATATTTTCAGACCACAATGCTTTGATACTAGAACTCAATCACAAGAGGAAAGTCGGAAAGAACTCAAATACATGGAGGCTAAAGAGCATCCTACTAAACAATTATTGGGTCAACCATGAAATTAAAGAAGAATTAAAAAAATTCATGGAAACAAGTGAAAATGAGAACAAAACTGTTCAAAATCTTTGGGCTGCAGCAAAGGCGGTCCTAAGAAGAAAGTATATAGCAATACAAGCCTTTCTCAAGAAACGAGAAAGGTCTCAAATACACAACCTAACCCTACACCTAAAGGAGCTGGAGAAAGAACAGCAAATAAAGCCTAAACCCAGCAGGAGAAGAGAAATAATAAAGATCTGAGCAGAAATCAAAAGACCAATAGAACACCTCAATGAGACTAGGAGCTGGTTCTTTGAAAGAATTAATAAGTTTGATAAACCCCTGGCCAGACTTATCAAAAAGAAAAGAGAAAGGACCCAAATAAATAAAATCATGAGTGAAAGAGGAGAGATCACAACCAACACCAAAGAAATACAAACAATTATAAGAACATATTAGGAGCAACTATATGCCAGCAAATTAGATAATCTGGAAGAAATGGATGCATTCCTAGAGATGTATAAACTACGAAAACTGAACCAGGAAGCCATAGAAAACCAGAACAGACCCATAACCAGCAAGAAAATTGAAGCAGTAATCAAAAATCTCCCAACAAATAAGAGCCCAGGGCCAGATGGCTTCCCAGGGGAATTCTACCAAACATTTAAAGAAGAATTAATACCTATTCTTCTGAAACTGTTCCAAAAAATAGAAATGGAAGGAAAACTTCCAAACCCATTTTATGAGGCCAGCATTACCTTGATCCCAAAACCAGACAAAGACCCCATCAAAAAGGAGAATTACAGACCAATATCCCTGATGACCATGGATGCAAAAATTCTCAGCAAAATACTAGCCAATAGGATCCAACAGTACATTAAAAGGATTATTCACCATGACCAAGTGGGATTTATTCCTGGGCTGCAAGGTTGGTTCAACATCCACAAATCAATCAATGTGATACAATACATTAATAAAAGAAAGAACAAGAACCATATGATCCTCTCAATAGATGCAAAAAAAGCATTTGACAAAGTACAGCATCCTTTCTTGATTAAAACTCTTCAGAGTTGGGGCGCCTGGGTGGCTCAGTTATTAAGTATCTGCCTTCGGCTCAGGTCATGATCCCGGCATCCTGGGATCGAGCCCCACATCGGGCTCCCTGCCCTGTGGGAAGCCTGCTTCTCCCTCTCCCACTCCCCCTGCTTGTGTTCCCTCTCTCGCTGTCTCCCTTTCTCTGTCAAATAAATAAATAAAATCTTAAAAAAAAAAAAAAGTTCAGAGTGTAGGGATAGAGGGTACACACCTCAATATCATAAAAGCCATCTATGAAAAACCCACAGTGAATATCATTCTCAATGGGGAAAAACTGAGAGCTTTCCCCCTAAGGTCAGGAACATGGCAGTGATGTCCACTATCACCAGTGCTATTCAACATAGTACTAGAAGTCCTAGCCACAGCAATCAGACAACAAAAAGAAATAAAACCTCATCCGAATTGGCAAAGAAGTCAAACTCTCACTCTTTGCACATGGTATGATACTTTATGTGGCAAACCCAAAAGACTCCATCCCAAACTGCTAGAACTCATACAGGAATTCTGTAAAGTGGCAGGATATAAAATCAATGCACAGAAATCAGTTGCATTTCTATACACCAGCAACAAGACAGAAGAAAGAGAAATTAAGGAGTTGATCCCACTTACAATTGCACCAAAAACCATAAGATACCTAGGAATAAATCTAACCAAAGAGGCGAAGAATCTGTATTCAGAAAACTGCAGAATACTCATGAAAGAAATTGAGGAAGACACAAAGAAATGGAAAAACCTTCCATGCTCATGGATGGAAGAAAAATATTGTGAAGATGTCAATGCTACCTAGAGCAATCTATACATTTAATGCAATCCCTATCAAAATACCACCAAGTTTTTTCAAAAAGATGGAACAAATAATCCTAAAATTTGTATGGAACCAGAAAAGACACTGAATAGCCAGAGGAATGTTGAAAAAGAAAAGCAAAGCTGGTGGCATCACAATTCCGGACTTCCAGCTCTATTACAAAGCTGTAATCATCAAGACAGTATGGTACTGGCACAAAAGCAGACACAGAGATCAAAGGAACAGAATAGAGAGCCCAGAAATGGACCCTCAACTCTATGGTCAACTCATCTTCGACAAAGCAGGAAAGAATGTCCAATGGAAAAAAGACAGTCTCTTCAACAAATGGTGTTGGGAAAATTGGACAGCCACATGCAGAAGAATGAAACTGGACCATTTCCTTACACCACACACAAAAATAGACTCAAAATGGATGAAAGACCTAAATGTGAGACAGGAGTCCATCAAAATCCTAAAGGAGAACACAGGCAGCAACCTCTTTGACCTCAGCTGCAGCAACTTCTTCCTAGAAACATCGCCAAAGGCAAGGGAAGCAAGGGCAAAAATGAACTATTGGGACTTCATCAAGATAAAAAGCTTTTGCACAGCAAAGGAAACAGTCAACAAAACCAAAAGACAACCGACAGAATGGGAGAAGATATTTGCAAATGACATATCAGATAAAGGGCTAGTATCCAAAATCTATAAAGAACTTATCAAACTCAACACCCAAAGAACAAATGATCCAATCAAGAAATGGGCAGAAAACATGAACAGACATTTCTGCAAAGAAGACATCCAAATGGCCAACAGACACACGAAAAAGTGCTCAGCATCACTCAGCATCAGGGAAATCCAAATCAAAACCTCAATGAGATACCACCTCACACCAGTCAGAATGGTTAAAATTAACAAGTCAGGAAATGACAGATGTTGGCGAGGATGAGGAGAAAGGGGAACCCTCCTACACTGTTGGTGGGAATGCAAGCTGGTGCAGCCACTCTGGAAAACAGTATGGAGGTTCCTCAGAAAGTTGAAAATAGAGCTGCCCTATGACCCAGCAATTGCACTACTAGGTATTTACCCCAAAGATACAAATGTAGTGATCCGAAGGGGTACATGTACCCCAGTGTTTATAGCAGCAACGTCCACAATAGCCAAACTATGGAAAGAGCCAGATGTCCACCGACAGATGAATGGATAAAGAAGATATGGTATATATATGTATACACACACACACACACACACACACACACACACACAATGGAATATTATGCAGCCATCAAAAAATAGGAAATCTTGCCATTTACAACAACATGGATGGAACTAGAGGGTATTATGCTAAGCGAAATAAGTCAATCAGAGAAAGACAAGTATCATATGATCTCACTGATATGAGGAATTCTTAATCTCATGAAAGAACCTGAGGGTTGCTGGAGTGGTGGGGGGTGGGAGGGATGGGGTGACTGGGTGATAGACATTGGGGAGGGTATGTGCTATGGTGAGCATTGTGAATTGTGTAAGACTGATGAATCATAGTTCTGTACCTCTGAAACAAATAATACATTATATGTTAAAAAAAAAAAAAGAGTAGGAAGGGAAAAATGAAGGGGGGGAATCGAAGGGGGAGACGAACCATGAGAGACTATGGACTCTGAGAAAGAAACTGAGGGTTTTAGAGGGGAGGGGGGTTGGGGGGATGGGTTAGCCCGGTGACGGGTATTAAGGAGCACTAGTATTGAATGGAGCACTGGGTGTTATACGCAAACAATGGATCATGGAACAATACATCAAAAACTAATGATATAATGAATGGTGACTAACATAACATAATAAAATTAAATTTAAAAAAGTGAAAGAACAAAGTATAAAAGGCAAGTAGAGTGATTGGCTTTAGGTAAAGAAGGGAAACTCATTCAAATGTAAGAGAAGGGAATGAGACGGGCACACACAGATAAGATTGAATATTTGGACATAGAAAGTGGAAGAAATTCTAGTCTGATAATTGCACTTTCATTGGTTGAGTAAAAAATGTCATCTGTTGATAGCTGTAGAAGGAAGGGGTTAATGCTTTGACAGCTTTGGAAAAAGTTTAAAATAGTTCCTGTGGAGAGTCAGAGTTCAAGGCGAAAACAGCTAAATATGGCAGGATGCTGGGTTCATTTGCAGCTGTTGATCATTGCTTTAGTTGGGTTCCCCGGGAGTGGATCTGGAGACAAAGATTTAGGTGCAAGTTTTTTATTGGGAGAAGTGATCCCAGCAAATAAAGTGGGGGAGTGAGGTTAGGAAAAGAAGGCAGCCAATAAAAGATGATACTGGGTTATTGCTGGAGGCAACTGGAGTTGAACCCGTCTGGGAACCCCCTGAGGGTCTGTGTGTAACTTTCACCATGATGGTCATACTGAAAGGCAGGGGCGCTGGGATATTGATGTACCAGCTCCTAGCTCTCTCTTGTTAAGGGTCACTCTGGTGGGATTAACATCTCAGCACTTCTGGCCTCCCCTGTGCACTGGCAAGTGAATGCCTAAAGGCAGAGAGACCCAGTGATATCTGTATTGTACAAAAGGAAAAGTAAAAATGCTTTTCTTAAAGTATTCTGATGGAAAACCTGCACTGAATTTTGTAGGTGGCTGAGTGACCAGAGTCAAAGATTTGATTTGGTGAGTTAACATCAAAGAGAGAAAGAGAGGTGTTTAGAAGCATGCAATAGGACTCCATTTCAACATCACCATTATGAATGAAGAAATAGGAAACCTGGTAACTAAACTTACAGGAAAAAACAAATGTAGGGAAGATAACAATCACCATGATAAAATGAAAATCCATAGATATTTACAGTCCAAATGCAAATAAAAGTTTTGACATTCAGTGACATGGAATTGGAGTCCAAGTCTCTGAATTCAGATCCCTGTTCCTTCAGTTTCTTGTTGAGTACCCTTCACTCAGTAAATATTTTTCCCTGTGAACCAGGCCCTATTTGAGGTGAAGGATATAATGGTAAACAAGATGAATTAAGTTCCTTCTCTATGGTACTAACAGTCTGAGATCAATTCACTTAATTTCTTTGAACTTCCTTCTTACACGAGCAGAGAGATTAATAATAACTCACCATAGGCTTTTTTAAGAACACAAAAAGAGAATATGTTTTTGGAAGTGTTTCATGTTCTATGAAGGTCTGTATCAGTTTAATTTTAAAACAGTAGCCTGCAACTAACATGCAAAACTTTATCAGGTTTATATGACTGAAAGCCCTGAAGTAAGAGTTCGGGAAATCACCTCCTAGGGCCGCTGGGTGGCTCAGTCGGTTAAGCGTCCAACTCTTGATTTTGGCTCTGGTCATGATCTTTGGTTTGTGAGATCAAGCCCCGCATTGGGCTCCACACTGGGTGTGAAGCCTGCTTAAGATTCTCTCTCTCCCCCTCTCCCTCTCCCTCTGCCTCTGCCCTGCACCCTCTCTCTCAAAAAAAGAAAAAAAAAAAAAAAGGAAATCAGCTCCTAAGTTTGTGGTTGTTTAGAACTGGCTTAGCAATAGTTTATGTGAAAAATTCTGAGATGTCTAGCTCAATTTAACTTCAATGTGAGTTAAAGGTCTAATATGGAAGTCAAAACATTGATCAAACTTGTAGGCTGCATATCCAAGAAGATAATTGTCTGTTCCTTCCTGATTGTACTAAACACTATTGACATGGTCTCTTTAGGAGCCAAATTTTAAACAAGATACTGACAAGCCAAGGCATTAGCCATGGAAGTAACTAGGAATAAGGTAGGGTACCCTCAGATATTTTCTAGTGTTTTTAAAGAATTGATTTCAACTATGTGAGGGTTGTCTTGGATAAGAAGATGTATCATGGTGATAAAAGTACATTACTTGGTGTCTTAAATTTTATATCTGTACTTTTGTCCTATTTCACAAGCTTCCTATAAAAATTGAATAAATATTTTTCTGGGGACCTTGTTGACTGTTGTTTTAATAAACTTGGATTAGATGATTTCTAAATTCTCTTTTCATAGATTCTTTACAGGTGCTGATAAAATCTAGGGGTTCTTTCTCAAGAAAAATGCACACACAATTTAGAATTGTGCCTGGAATTTCAAGTGATGCACAGAGCTCCTCCTCCCTTGCAACTGTCTATGACTCTCCTCCAATCTCTGCTTTACTTCAATCTGAATGACCTGATCGAACAGTTAACTCCCATTGGCTCCATAGGTCTCCACAATAAAAGAATGAGAATATCAGGGTATATGATTAGATGTTTATTGCAGCATCTTATCTTTTCTCAGGGTTCTGCAATGTGGGCAGGGCTCTCTGGGTAGTTCTGAGGCTCTAAGTGCTATCAGCTGGAGAATTCATTTGGCTATATTCAGCTGGTGTTTGAGATGGGTCAAAAGGTGAAAGAAAGCTTTCTTCACGTGTGTGGTGCCTCATTCGCTTCCACATTGTCTCTCCAGCTGGCTAGATCAAGCTTCCTTAAAGGGCCATTGGAATTCTTAGCTAACAGTTGCATTCTCAGTGCATGTTCTAAGAGGACAAGATCCACAGTGCAAGCACTTATGAAGCCTCTGCTTGCCTTATGCTTCCTAATACCGCATTTGCCATAGCAAGTTACATGGTCAAATTCAGAGTCGGTGGTATTGTTGGAGACTACACAAGGGCATGGATCTCCAAGGTATGGTTCAGTGGGAGCTACCGACAGGAATTTTATGTTTGGTATAAGTACTTTCCAGAAAGAAAGAGGGTTATCTTGGGGAATAGTAATTTTTCAGCCAGTGCAAACATTCAGGCAGACGCAGAGTGATAGCTTATAGGAGATACTCTAGGGAGGCGATTGCTACATTGAGCTTAATAAAGTGATTTCCATGATCATAAGACTAGATCAAAGCTAACTCCAAATTTTGAGCCTACGTAACTAGGGAAATGGTAGTGCTATTAACAGTAACAGGGGCATCAGGCAGGAGTCTCAGATTGGAAGGAGAATGGTAAACGTGGAGAGATTACTTTTTCTTTTTCGTGTAGAAGAAAGAGATAATCAAGAAATAATGACCCTTATTTTTTCCTGTCTTAGGTTGGATGTCGATATAACTGAACTTCACAGTTGGATTACTCGTTCAGAAGCTGTGTTGCAGAGTCCTGAATTTGCAATCTATCGGAAGGAAGGCAACTTCTCAGACCTTAAAGAAAAAGTCAATGTAGGTTATGCATTAATTTTTATGTATTTTCCTAAGCTTTGCTGCTTGTAAACTCTGTGCTTTGTACTATCTGATTCTATCAGTTGAAAAGATTAAAGCAATATGGAATAATGCTTTTAAATATATCTTTAAAGTATATTTTACATATCCAGCAGAATCAGAGTTTAGCTTAGAGAAATATTTCCTGGTTCTGTTGTGACTGAGCAGGGATGCTTTTCATAAACCTTCTTTAAATTTTATAATATTTAGCTGTAAATTAACAATTTTATAACATTAACTCATATTGATTTTCCTTCATGTACTGTTCTGTCACCTCAAGGCTGGGACTTAGCAAGCTTGCAGAATAGAATAGACCCTTAGAAATACTAGACTTAGGACCCTGTTTATGCTCTCACGATCATCAAAAAAGTTATTTTTTATACTCATTAGTACTTGTCGTAACAGATTTGCATTGTCCAGATATTTATGTATTGCATTACCATAACTAAAAGATGTCCAGCCTTTTTCAATATTTATTTATAGTAAAAGGCGGTTTACTGTTTTTATTACCTGCTGAGACATTATAATTGTGTCTTTCACAATAGGGATTTTTATTAATTTAATAGGAGCTGCTTCATCTTCAAGGACATTATCAGGGCTTTGATATTTCAACTTCTACAATTATAAAACATCCATTTTGGCAATTGTTTGTGAGAGCGTTTCTAATAGAGTGAATACTCTGTAGTGGGCAGGCTAAAGAAACAAATATTCTGAATGTTAAATAATTTTAGCTATAGGAAGGTCACGTGTGTGAATAACTCCGTTTCATGTTTCGAGCATTCAGTTTCCTACCAGACGAACTCTCTTAGATTTTTCCAAACACAACACTCTCTTAGATACAAGCTAATACTTGCTCTGCAGTTGGAACATTGGGAGAGCAAGAAATGATTTTCTTCTAGGAGAAAATACTCTATTTTTTAGGCTGCTTGAGGTAGAGAGGAGATGGTTCCATCAACATATCTCAGAGTTAACAATTTATAAATTGGGAAGTTATTTTAAAAGCATTATTAGTTATACAGTGTACTGTCATTAGTATAATAATAGACAATTATAAATAATTTTAAGAAATGGGCACTATGATGATGTTTTAGTTTTAAAATTAAACTGAAGCATAATATATATAGTAGAAAATTAGCGAAGTGTGTTATTTCAAAGTATACTCACTTGAAGGTATGTTTTTCGTGATGATTGTGGAGGGAAGTCCTATTAAGTAGAAAACTGCTTAGAGAAGATCAAGTCTAAAATACATTTTAAAGTTCATGTGATGTATTTGACCACTGAAAGTATGAGTCACCTTGGACAGACATTTTATTAGCTAATTTAAATTTTTAAAAATTTATCCCAATAATCTACTTATCTGTTTGTCATCCTATTTCTGGATCTTAAAACAGCTCTGATCAAGCAGGAAAATTGAGTACCAGAATCTCAAGAATATAAATTCAAAAATTTCCTGTTATCATATGGTTACCTAGAAGCAATTTGCATTTAATCAATAGTGTCAGCAATGACAGACTGAAAGTGCTAAAAAAGATGTACAATATTGTATGAGTGGTTTTCTGATGCCTTGTGAGTCACCTTTATCAACTTCTACTCTCATTTTCTGAAATAACAACATCATTCTTAATTGCCTACTAAAATAGGACATGAAATGATTTACCTAGACATTTCCTTCAGGCTAAATATAATATGTATGTATTAAAAATCCTTGAGAGAAATACATAGTAATGATGATGGATATGCAGTTTAGACGTACATTAATTTTCTTACTTCTTCACCTGTCAGTGTATGTAACTTATTTTGAACACACAGGAGGCCCATCTCATGAACTTGAGTGGTATTCGTTTTTAGGCATTAAAAGTGGCTAAATATTACCCTCTTTTTTTTTTTTCTTTCACTCGACTCCTTCATTCATCTATTACTTTCAAGTGTTTTCAGCCAATTAGAATGTTGTAGAATATTATCACTTCAGTCTTATATATTTTTAAAACTAACAATTTTTCTTTTTCTATTAGTCATGTGTTTTATCTACATAACTAACATAATGCACTTACTTAAAAGTTGAATTCCAGGGGACATTTCTACTCCGCGTGGTCCCCGGACAACCAATATTGGCATCATCTGTGAACTTATTAGAAACGTGTGAGTTCAGACCTAATGAGTCAATTTGTATTTGAACAAGATCCACAAGTGATTGGTTTGTACATAAAGGTTTGAGAATCAGCACTCTAAGGCATCATCTGAGACTTTACCAAACTCCTAGATCCTTTACTCATTCTGTTAATGTCACCACAGTTGAGAAATTCAAGTGGAATTAACAGGTGTAGCTACTCAACTTGAACTGAGCACTTGGTAATGTAAGGTAGTAATTAAAACAACAAACAGTCTAGTCTTACTGCCAGGTGGTTGTACACCTGTATAGTGTTCTCTTGAAAGCCCTCCTACCGGCTATTAAGGTCAACAGGCCTTGGGCTCTTCCTGGAGCCCATGCTTGCTCTCACTCATACCAAATCAACTTTTAACAAAGTTCTGTTGGAAATCCTGAAGCCAATTAATTCTACATTTCTTTTAGGTCTATTATCTGGGTTTGCCACCCACAATATAGGTATCTCTATTCATCTGTGTTTTCTTGACTCTTCATCTCTCTGCCCTTCTTCAGCCTTGCTTCTTGGGGCCTTCCCACACGTACTCTCTGTGCATTCTGAAGTCCTTCTTCCGAAACAAGCTTTCTGTCCTATGTACTCATTCTTACTTGTTCTAGTACTACATAGAAACCACTTTTACCCTCAAGAACACCACTAAGACTAGTGACTCTTTAACTCCTCCCACTCATTTATTTTTTATTATGTTCAGTTAGCCAGCATATAGTACATCATTAGTTTTTGATGTAGTGTTCAATGATTCCTTAGTTGCATATATCCCCCACTCATTTAGAATTGCTAGTTTCCTCACTTCCCAGGGCCAATTGCAAAGGTACTTCTTTCTGTGTAAAAATATCTCATCCCTTGGCCATCCCGATGGCCATCTGTTACTCACCATTTTGTGATAATATTTTCTCATTGAAGACTGGCACCAGGATCATATTCTTCTCCACCCACATTATGCCTTCATTAAAAATCTCAGGTCATATTGGTTGTCCTGCTATCTCCAAAGGTTTCCGTTTCCCTAATCTGCTCAATTCACCTACCTCCTTGCATAACTAGACTGTAGATGTTTGACTTCCAGACATTACTCTGTTTCAGAAATACTCTACTTACACAGATGCTTTGGTGCTTCTCCATAGGCTTTCCATGCATTCCTTGTAAGTTTTCTTTTCTCCTTCTCTCGACAGTTATTTCGAGTTTTTAACGGGCATGGCAGATGACTTTCCCTCTTAGTTTATTTAAGATAATATCTAACAAATTATGTGTATTTGTGCTCATATTCTCTTTTCCCTCTCTGCCTTGGTGGAAGAGACTGTGCTTTGGCCAGTTAAGGCTAATCTGTGTATGTGAGTGTGTGTGTGTGTGTGTGTGTGTGTGTGTGTGTGTGTGAGTTCTCAATATTTTCACTGTCTATGTCATAAGGAATCTGCTTCCATTCAGCCACACATCCATATCTTCAATAAAACCCTCCTCTCCTTTAAACACATAGGAATATTTTTGTGTCTTAGTTACTCAACTTCTCTGCAGGACTATATTTTAACCTCTTTATCCTTCATGAAATTCTTTCCTCCCTGGGTTTATGGGATACCATTATCTATTGGTTACTTTTGTACATTTCTAGTCATTTGTTCTATCTCCTTTTTCCTTTATTATTGATATTCTACACAGTTCTTCCCTTGTTTTTGTTCCCTGGATTATCCTCATTCCTTCCTATTCAAATAACATCTATTTTCTAATGGCTCCCAAATATGTATCATTAGCTTATGTCTCTCCCTTGAAGCCCAAGCCAGTTTATTTAATTGCTTAATAGACAACTTTAATTGGATATTTGCCTGAAAACTTAAAATAAATCTTATGCTCTCCCCAGCCCTCCTTCATTCTTTCTCTTTCCTTTCTTTCTTCTGACAGCCTGATCCAGAAATCTAAAAGCTAACTGGGTCATCTAGATTTTTTTTTTTCCTACCATTTGCAAGTCCACCCTAGTTCAATTAATTTCATTCCCTTAACCACTCTTGAAAGTGTCCAGTTCTCTCTATTCCTAACACTACAACCCTGATTAAAGCTAATACCATGGGTTACCTCTGTTTAAGAAGAAAATCCCTAGCCGGTCTTCCCTGCCACTAATACTGTATTCCTTTAGAGGTTTTCACATCACTTCTGTCAGAGTGAACTTACTAAAACATAAATATTATCCTATTATGCCTCTGTTGATATTCATTTGAAAAAGCAAAAAGAAGCCACTGATAATCAGAAGCTGGCTGGGCACTTCAGTTAGTCCTTGGAGATGCTCAATGTTGACGTTGACTAGTGCTCACAGCTAGCCTGCAGTGTTCTCCTGCTGAATATGTGCAACAGCTCAGAATGCCAACAACAGACAAGGCCACTTCATGATTGGGATGGATCAAGACCAAAACGTGACCATCTTGTAATCCTATTTCAACAGACCAAAAAATGGGTGCAAACCACCCCAAATGACTGCATATCCCCCATCTTCACTAATGTGACAAATGATGCTGCCTTACCAATCTTGGTTTTAGCCTCTCTGCATTGCTCCTGCCATCTAGATAAAAATTCTTAAGATGCGCAGTCACAGAAGTAACTCCATTTACTTACGACATCTAATTAAAGGCAAAGCCCTGCTTCCTTGACCACTCTCCTCACTTTACATGTGCCCAAATCCAATCAACTCTTTCTAACCATCCTCTTAGAGACCTACCCCATAGTTCGCTATTATGTGCCACCTCTCCTGTTGCAACAACTAGATCAACTTCACTCTGTTTATATAGGCACCTTCCTGGTGGCCGTTGGGGGGAAGGTGTTGACAGAGTCAGTAATTTCATGTCGCCTTTGTGAAGGCTACCGTGACCTAATTTCTTTTACCTTATCCATATTGATTTCTGGCCATTCTAACGTTGATTAGATTGCTGGTTTCTAGAAATTAGCGAATGGAACTTAAGTTGGTTTTGTTTTTGGTTTGTTTTGGTTTGGCTTACTTTGGTGCCTAATATAGTGCCTGGCACTTCACATAGTTGATATTTGACTGTATGAAGAAGTGATTTTTTTTCAGTTCCTTGGGCACATTTTAAGTCAGGCTCTGCTACCAACATGAAGGATATAACAACTTCTGAATAAACATTTGAGTGAATAAATTACTTTTTCTGTCAAAGGGGAAAACTTCATTATAGAATGTTAAGTGAATAGAAAATTAATTGCTTCTAAACTCAGGGTAGGCCTCTGGGGAATCTGGAACTTACTTTCATATTAATTAGAGAAGATGTCATGAAAGGAGGAGGCTTTTAAGAGATGCCGATAAAGAAGGAGGAAGAGGTCATAGAGTGTTTTTAATCAACTTATTAGAGAATCAGTAAACTTCCCTTCTTTGTATACTTTGCTTAAAACTTAATTATGTTTCTTTTTTCTCTATATTATACAACTCAGTTGCCTTTTATTTTGCACTTGAAGTTATGTATTTTAGAATTCCTAATTTCCTGATATCTCTAAGAATTTTTATGGACCTTTAATATATTTTAAAATTAACAGTACAACCCTTATGGAATGGTTAACTGATGGCTTTTTTAGCTTCTGTCTTCTTGACTTGAAATTATCTGTACTAGATACATCAGAATCTGAGTAGTAGCTTCTAAACATATCATATATTGAATATATATTGGCTAAAGTATTTCATATTCTCTGTTAAGAAAAACCATTTCAAAAGTATATGTTCTGTTAGAAAAAAAATAGATACTTTTAAGATTAAAAATACTGTGTATGTGTACACACATACATATACGATAAACAGAGAAACAGACATAAAAGCTGGATGAGTTGCCTGAGGATGACAGATTAGAGAAATATAATCATGTCTAGGACAGAGATGCTTTCCCAAATAAGGTGATTTCTAAGAGGTAGTTTTAGTTATGGGTACTTACTGCTATAAGAAGCATTGTACCTGGCAAGAATAAAATTAGTGCCCTTCATGAAAGATCTTTCTGTATAGGGGTGGGAACTGAAATCTGACTACAGATACTTGGACTAATATTGAAGATGAAATGCATAGAACAAAATGGATGTCATGGTTGAAGAGCATTCAGGTGATACTCTTGGCCTTGAAAACAAGGGAAAATCTAACAGATACAAATGTAAATATATATACAAACGTATCACACACACAAACACACACACACACATATATACACATGCCTATCTCTAAATATACATATTTATGTATCTGTCTATAGAAAGAGAGGAGAGAGAGAGAGAGAGAGAGAGAGAGAGAGCCATGGAGGAGGAATAAAGGCTGAAGATGCTGAACATTTGAAAATATCTGAGAAAAAAATAGCCCCGAAATCTGTGAGACCAATAAAGAGTTGTTGATCTTATTCTCTAGTGATAACAAAC